>NC_089760.1:20082500-20145000 GCF_040412425.1 Macrobrachium rosenbergii | reverse complement strand
TATATGGCAAATACCAGTTTGAGAGAGAGAGAGAGAGAGAGAGAGAGAGAGAGAGAGAGAGAGAGAGAGAGAGAGAGAGAGAGAGATCAGTACTGATGCAAGAGTTGGTAGAGTTATTGACCATCCAAGAATCATTTGGAAAGTGGCTTCGGGGAATATTAGGAGATGTACTGAAAGTGAGTAGATACTCTTTGACTGTACTTCGGCACTTTAGAACCAGAGGCCATAAGGTTATAACTAAAATACAGCCATAAGACATCATTCGTCACCAAATATTCCGTTGTTTAGTGCTTAATGGCAAGGTGGACTTAAAGCTTCTTGGTATTTCTAATTTACTATTATATAAAGCTGAGGATTAATAGAATATGAATATTCACGGTTGGTAAGTCAGACGCGCGCTTACCGCAGTATGATGAACCAAGGAAAATATAACAAATTGAAGTTAATTATTAACTCACCCTTGTGTATTCGGGTAAAAAGTTCCCAACAAAGTTTCATTCTCAAGATAACATAAAAAACACGATTTTTTTTGCAGCAAGAGGTACAAAGGAATTTGTTTAATTTTTTCATATCTCTGCAAGCAGCTTGCCTCTATTCTCTATCACAAATCACATCAATAAATAGGTATTTTCAACGTCGTTGACTGCGGTAACGGACGTGCCATAGTGTAATAACTAATCGTAGTCATTTTCAAGTGGCAATATGTCGTGGAACAAACTGAGGATCTGACTGAGACATCCATGTAGTGGGTGCAAGCTTTTAAGCTTATCAAGTGGGAATCCACATTACTGAACAGTGGTTGTGCTAAACGAGTAACCCAAATACGACTACCATCAACTACTCTGGTTTGACGAGTTTCTTCCATTATCTTGTCATCTTTAGGAGGCCAGACTAACTCGTGTATTTAGCCTCATAGAATTTCGCCGATGTTTTATAAAAGATCTGTGGTTTCCATAACCTGAACTGCACCATTCGTAAATGTATATCTTTAATGCTTAAATCCCCTGCTCTTTCCTGTTAGTCTCTAACCGACGTTTCACATGACACAACCTACAGTGGACACTGTTCAGAGAGAGAGAGAGAGAGAGAGAGAGAGAGAGAGAGAGAGAGAGAGAGAGAGAGAATCGGGTTTTATGGAATTTGATATCATTATTTTCTAAACCCTATTCGTCGACAGGTAAAGGAATAAAGCCCTATTAGTTACCTCCAACAGAGGTTGAAAAGACTGCCCTCTCCCCAGAACCATACGATGCATAGAGCTGAATTTAGGCTGGTATAAACAAAAGAATTTTAAAAATAACCACTCTGGCTGCTAATAAGTAGGTACTTTAGGCGCTGCTCTCAAGATGTCGAGGGCTCCGTATTGCTGGGGGTTTCCTTAGCAACGCGGGGAATCACTCTTCCTTGCTTCAAACTCAGTTCGAGTTTATGGGTAGCGATGATGGGTAATTTATTATTATTATTATTATTATTATTATTATTATTATTATTCAACATGCGTATACGTTCCTATGGGAAAAGTGTGAAACCAAGCTTCCTCAAATTAGAATGCTTATAAATAAAAAAAAGAGGGAACAAAAACATTGAGTAGTATAGAAAAATACTCATAAAACCAAATAATTATCAAGAAACCAGCTAACCTATGTGCTTTTCTGGAGCCTTTCTCAAACTCAGTAGCACAAACACCGTAAAACTTCTAGAAGAATACCCCAGAAGTTTATAGCAAGGGGAATGAAAGACATCGAATCACATTAACTGGTGAACTGCAAACGTGATGTTTTGAAACTTTCTCTTCTCCCTTCCATCTATATATTCCACAACTCTTCACTAGCATTCATGTTACCAAGTCTCATATGATACCCATTTTAAATACGGGTATCACTGGCTTTCATGTAATCAATACAGAACCGCTAAGGATTAGGTTCTCTCCAGTGCTGAATATTGTACACCTGAACGAAATAAAAGCTCAAACTGCTGCGGGCCTGCAAGGATTGTGCGGGTGGTGGTCACACTGTCATCGACAAGACATGATCGGTCAACTTTGGCCGTATCCTGATAGTGCGCGTAGTGTGTCTCGGTGACTACTACAAAACATAATCAGTCCTCTATTTCCATGTACTCTTCTCCCATGCATACTTCCTCTAACAATTTCCTATAAAATAATGCTCGCTGCCTAAGCATTTCGGCTTCTTCATCCAGTACCACAATATAAATTTAGTGTTCATTATAAACGAGGGCCATCTGCCACTTCCTTTAAGAATGTGTTAAATCTTCAAAAAATCCATTTTGTTTAGATGCATTCTTGAGACGTAGCAATATTGTACTTCAAAAATTATCTTGTGGGCGCCGTAAAAAAAAAACTTAATTACCCTGTGGACGAAAACAAAAATCAAAGCAGTGAAAATATTAGCTACGTTCAATTTTTTCGGCAGATTTAAGGATCAAGACAGTTGTTTTATGTCTGCATCTCAAAATGTTATTATTAAATGTATATTTACGGTTGCTGCACATAGGTCTACAACAGTGGTTCTCAACCGGGGTCCACATAGACCCTGGGTGTCCGTGTAACGTTACTGGGGGTCCACAAAAAAAAAAATAATGAATTGGGGGTCCACAGCGATATTTTAGTGGTCCATAGAGCAATTCTACTTCAGAAGTTGTTACTACCGAGGGTCCATAGAGCAATTCTACTTCAGTTGTTATTACTGAGAATGGAATCTCTACAGTAATCTACGACATATTAAAATACTAAAGGTAGAAATATTCATGTAGCTTTGAATTTTTATGGCAACCAAGTAGAAGAAAAAACCTAACATTTACAGTGGCAAGAACAAACGGAGGTGAAAATCACCCATCTTTTATCAGGTAGCAAGCAGCGACCTTAGATGTTTGTTTTCATGGTGAATAATCTCTCTCTCTCTCTCTCTCTCTCTCACTGGCAAAGGTCAAAGAGAGATTATAATCTATTTTACTTTGAAGGTTGAAGGGTCTCAGAACCAAAAATGTGCATTTGCTGTAGCCATAATTGTCCCACTAATTTCCCTTGGGATTCATAAACCTATGGGTGAAGAGGATATGCTTTGCTTTGCCTGAAACGCAGTCTTCATGTTTCATAAGTTCATAGTTGGATTCAGACTACTTTTCCCTCAGATTTTTCATCCCAACTCTACCGTTATGAATAATAACTAATATGAAAGAACAATGATTTTAGGCTTTTGTATTGATATTTGAGATTAATGGCTAATTTGCAACTAAAACAGACTGCCCTTCAATTTGCTGAATCTACCTAAGAGATAATGAAGTCATTCTATTAGCATATGTGAGATTTATAGATGATCACGGACCCACAGAGGAAATGCTCTTAGGACAGACACAAAACGTCAAATAGTTAACGAAGCTGTTACGTATTTCAAGAAAAGCAATAGTACAGTCAAAAATATAAGTGCAGGTGCTACCCATGGTGCACCACCCATGAACCGCAAATACAAAGGTTTTATTACACTCTTGAAAAAGGCTGTCCCCGAAGTATTTTGCATACATTGTGTAATAAACTTTCAACACTTAGTTGCAAAGCAATTGGGCGGACGTCTGCATAATGCCCTTAATGTTGTGATAAAAGTGGTTAACCATATTCAATAAAATTCTCTTCGAAATCGCCTCTTTCTGAATTCTGCAGAGAAAACGGAGAAGTTTGAAAATCTTGTAATGCATACTGGGGTGAGGTGGGGAATTGTCGTCATCGTTTTACTGCACTTTGGGACTTTATTGTCTTATTTCTGGCTAACACCCACCTTGGAGAACAACTGCCTGCTAGTAAATGTGATGTATTTTACTTATCAGACTTTTCTGACAAATCAACTTACTTAATAAACAGCTCCAAGGAAAAAATTCTGACCTCATAGCCAGTAAAGGTGCTATTACTGCTTTTCTGTGAAAACTACGTACAGCTGTACAAATTAATATCAGACGTCGTGCATTTGAACAGTTTCCTTGTTTGGCCTCGATTAGCAGCGATTTGCACGATGATGACCTTGCACTGTATGGTGAATATTTGGAAAATTTGCATAAAAATATGCAAGCTCGGTTTGGTGACCTACTTATGATGGATATACCAACTTGGGTGTCAATTCCTTTTGAAGTTAAAGTTGCCGTTGTAGACATTTCTTTACAGAAGACTCTCACTGAATTACAAAGTGATGAAATATTGCAGGCAAATTCAAAGATGGGAAGCGTAGTATGGATAACAAATGACATTGCTAAAAAGTACCCACTACTCTGGGATAAAGCACAGCTCTACGTTATAGCTTTTTCATCATCTTGCCTGGTTGAATCAGGATTTAGTAGTGTTTCTCACTTATCAAAAGCTCGTAAGAAACTCTACACTGTGAAAAAGGTTGATCTTCGATAGTCATTGACATCGATAGAGCCGAATATAAAAAAAAAACTGGCTGAGCAGCATCAACCACAGGGATCTCACTGAATAAATTTGCGTTTCTTCTTAATTACTCACTTATCTTAAAATGGTTTATTATGTATTATTTGCTAGTGTACATAAATGCTCTATACAATTTAAATGTTAAATAAGTTCATTTGCATTAAATTAGTTTTCCTTCAAAGTAAAGCATGATCATTTAATATTTCTTTAATTTTTTATACAATTCCCATACTTTTTTTTATTAGTGGAAAAGAGAATAAGCTTTTTTTTGTGTGTGGAATGGCTCTGGGGGTCAAAAAAAAAAAAAAAAAAAAAAAAAAAGGAAACGTGGTCCATGGGTAGAAAAAGGTCGAGAACCACTGGGCTCCAGTTTATATTAAACTAAAACGCACAATGATTGGTCGAGAGTGGACATGTCAGAAAATGTTCGCAACGCGTGATCTACTAAATACAAGGCTAATGATTCCTTTTGCATCTCCAGGTTCGGTGCGGGAAAGAAAAGTAATACATGGTAGTATTCTTGCCTGGTTAACTTTGAAAAGAAAACAACAGGACTTGGGTTTATATGTATTAGATAAAGGCATTCACAATAAGTGTTGCATTCTGCTCCTGGTTTTGCAGTTCGTGGCTAGGCAACAAACTAAAGCTCCCTAACAGAAAGCGCATATCTCCATCAACAGAGAAAAGAAAAAAGTTAATTATAATAAAATGGATTTGCTTTTGTCCTGGTAGCTCTAAATTTAATCAACATTCAATCTTTAGAGAAATAAAAAGCGCAGTCCTTAAAAAAATAAGATTAAGTTCAGGCAAATACATTATATATGTATATGTGTATGTATGTATATATATATATATATATATATATATATATATAATTTTTATAAAGATTATTTCATATGTATATAAGAAAAGCGCACACTAAAGATTACTTTTCAATATATAATATAAATATATATACATACATATATATATATATATATATATATATATATATATATATATATATATATATATATATATATATATATATATATATATATATATATATATATATATATATATATATATATATATATATATATGCGCTTTCTTTTCTTTACACTTAAAAATGATCATTGGCAAAAATTAGTACAAAGACTACTTTTACGCATAAAATTCTCATTGTTCTTTGTGTTTCACTACATACTATGCGTGTATAAACATAAAAATACTTAAAGGCTTGACATAAGACATGGATCCTTATGAAACTTGTTTACTCCCGACTTGCCTTTAAAATTACGAATCATCCACGCACACTGCGCTTTAAATACGAAGTTTCCTGTGCATCATTGCAAAACATGCGACATTCTTTTTGGTTTTGTCATGCAATTTACTCGTGATACAACTGACGAGTAAACAAAAACAAAATTCTTAAAATTCCTGCGAAGCTTGCAGAGATTGAGCAATCATACGATTTGCTCTTTATGCTACAACTGTTTTCATTTTCATTTAACTTCTCGCCATCGTTCCCGAAACTGATTCACAAGCAGATAAGTGTATTATCATTAAAGGCAGAACTACTGAACAAAATAAATAAATAAATAAAGAAGAAGGGGGGGGGAGGCGATCTGCCACCAGGCCCCGATAGGGGTGGAAGGGTGGCGGCGTTACCCAACAGCCACACAGCAGTGGGGGATCGAGCGGCAATGGGGACGAGAGGGGCGTCTGGAGGTGAGGGACCCAGGTGCAGTGGTTAGCAGGAGAGGGGTGGCTGGATGTTGGTGCGGTGGAGGGAAGCGGGGTGAGGAGAGTTAATGGGTTGGTCGAACTTCCTCACGTGTGGGAACATCACGTGACGAGAGAAAACGGTTCGTCTAATACCGTGCAGGGAAAGAGTGGTTGAGCGTCATCACGTGAGGTTTTGACGGGGAGTTGACCTCTTGGTTCGCAATTGGTTTTGAAATGAATCAACTAAGTACCACATTCGACAAATTAATAGGGTCCGAAATACGAATGTTACTTTTTTAACAACTGTAATCTGAGGTAAAATTACAATAATGTGAGCAACTGCATCATGTTTAAAAAGTACGGGCCGAATTTCTCATTGAAAAAAAAGAACAAGAAAACGTTACTCTTCACAGCCTTGCAGATTTTTTACTGAAAGTTTTCAAACGGTTGATCAGGATGTTCAAATCTCCAGGCACTACTGACGAGAATACTGTAACATAGTAGTAATTCTTGAAAAAATGGTCCAAAGCACTAAAGAGAAAATTAGCAGATGCATACTTTGACAAACCATTGATAGGGAATCGGTAAGGGAATAATGATCCATGTATGGAGGTTTCCCACGCAGGTGTGAAGGCCAAAACACTTGGAAACGTTAATACAAGTGAGGATCTAAATTCACCATTCTGGCGCCCTAAAAGAGCAGGACACATAGTAGGAAAAACACAGAGCTCATATCAACGCCACAGTAAAACCCCGACGCCCACTTGTTTTTAAAGACCAAAAAATTATCTGTCGGGCTTTAAACGAATAGAAACAACCTCCAATCTGACTTTTCTCCGAAGAGTTAATTATATAATTTGACAACAAAAATCTAAGGCCGGAACATTCAAAACAAGGATGAGCACTCCACACAATTCCTAATATTTCTCACAAAATATAGTCATTTGTTGTAATGCAAACAGCCCACCTTTAGCACAATTTTCATAAATAAAACAGACATAACTTTTAGCGTAATCCGGCTAACTAACGAAAAAAATAAAGCCAGCAAAAACTCAACCACCTTGGCGGAGGTAGGAAGTAGGCCTAGGCCTTAAACAATCGCGAACAACTTGCACTCAACTGTAAGCAGTACTCGTATCACTGAAAATCTAAGAAATTCCACAGAGATCTCTCCTCGTTTTATTTCACGGAAATAAAGGAAAGAGAACGAGGGATGACAGCATAACAAACCGCTGCACTCTAGTGGACGTCATTGATTTTTATTCTCTTCAAAACCAAAAACTAAAAATTTATTAATAACGTTTGTAACAGATGTCACCACTGAAGATCTTGGCATTACTTAATAAGGATGCACAAACTAATCCCTCCCTTTTCAACTTGAGATTTTCACATTACATCACGCTTTTAGCAACGCAGGTTATGCAATATTACAACGAAGCGTACTCGTCCTTTTGTGCATACAGTGCGCATTTATTTCAGTTCGCAGTTGTCGGTGTTTGCGTTTGTTTACACCTTTTGTTTGCATATAAATACAAAATGATTTTACTTCTATATAAGAATTAATTTAAACAAGCACTTAATCAAAGGAGATCTATACATACAACTAGAACATGTGCACCATCTACACACCTATAGAAAACAATACGAGTCGCTTATAAATATACATATTTTCTCAAGCATAAAACTTGTATGATATGCATTACCATAATACACTATAAATTATAAAATAAATTATATATATAATGTGTAAGAATACTTATGAATGTATCTATATAACAACGAGAGGTTTACAAACAGACTAAGAGTAAACACCAATTTATACGCGTACATATATGAAAACAGTTGCATTGATACGTGTTTCATAATGAAGATATAGGAACATTTCAGCGTTTATATAATTCTTTTCAGGGGAATATGCAATACATATTTTTGAATACTAAAAAAATCACTATTCCACATAAAACATGATTTTCACATACTTCAAACCGAAACCGTTTCAATCCACAAACATAATTTTGCATAAAAGCAAATTCTTTTCTCCCAATTAGCTGCTCTGAGCAATTACTTCTCACAGATCGAAACCATTCGGGCATTATTTTGGCAATATATCCTATTTCAAAATCCAATGAATTCATAAAAACACAACCGCGCATTAACGAATGTCCACAGTTGAAGAAGATGAAGGAATATTTTTGCACTGTTCACCACCGCACTCTGGCTTCACAAACCGAACAGTGAGGGAGTGTGTTGGTGTCGGCGCAGGCAGCGCTCGGCTTGGGCCTGGGACGGGAACGGGGATGGACGGCAGGGGGAATGTGAGGGTTCTCTGGCTACATAACCCAGCCACCGAAGTTAAGTAACCCGCGCCACGCGTCCTCCCAAAACCTTCTGCCTTTATGAAAAAGGATTTCTCGTACGCAATGAACAAGGAACCTTCCTGTTTTCAAAAAAACCGCCAGGATATTTTAAACGCTTTTAGTTGTAACGCATGTACAGTTTCTTATAATTAATTCATGGCCAGTAATACGGAACCACGCCTGCCACCGGGTCTTGTATAAGAGCAGTATCAAAGCAATGGGGACCCTCCATCTTTCTCCTTCCCGACTTACTTTCGCCCGACAACGACCCTGGCACCTCCTCTACCTTCCCTGAGATATGTTTGCAAGTCTTTTTTGTTATTAATTATTAATCGGCGTTCGTTTGACTAAAACCACGCCAGTTAGGAGGCCAGTTATGAAAGGTAAGTCACGAAAACTTGTCAAGCACAAAACAGAAAGGTAATCGATACCATTGTTATCTTTGGCAGAGGAATATGCGTGCTTGTAGGCGCTGAACGAACTTTCTTCAGGGCTATTTCTCTAACAAATACTAGTTCTCAAATGTTATGAAAACAGTGAAGCATTCCCTGAAAGCTAATGTCAGTCCGAAGTCTTGCAAGGCATTTTCCATCCCCACAACTACATCCGGTTTACTTGAGAGCCCCTTCAACGATGGTTATTCAATGAAATGAAATACCAAGGTAAAAACGCTTGTTCAGTATATCAGTCAGGATGTACGAGTGCACTCACTGTGGGCCTTGTGTAAGTGCACTTCAGGATCAATCAGTAACTACACACGTCACACCGTTAATATTCGTTTGCTCTCGTGTGCACCATGAAATTACATTAATGAGATGGTAACTGTATGGAATAGATATCAAAAGAACAGCTAAATACGTAACCATAATAAAACTGAAATGATGCGATTGAAATTAAATATTTAAAATAGAAACAAAACCTCTTTGTACTATATTTATCTCAACTGTAATACGGAATCTATAAATACAAAGCTACCCTTGCATAACTGACGGACGCCGGGAGGATGAGAAGGCTAATGACATGCAAGCACGCTCTAAGAAATTATCAACCAGATAAGGCAATCGCACACGAAAACACCACTCAATCTGTTGACCACATGTTAAATCAACTAAGAAAATTTTTACGTTCAAGTGTAGCGTCAGTTTCACTGTATTTTCTCATGTACAACGACATTTGTATCAACACACTAATTAATGACGCTACCAAAAATGCCTTAGGCCAGCATCGTGTTATACAAGCTTGATAAGGGGGAAGCAGAGCGCAACTTTCTCTCAACATTTCGTTCACTCCTGAGTGGCAGAGTGCGAAGTATTGTATAACTGTACTTACATGAGATACGCATGTTATCGCTTATAAAATGCTTCTACTCTGTAGATAATTAAAGAATAAGGAATAAATTCACCTTGTAATAACAGTCGTAGTGATGGCAATATGTCTGAAGACGAATAAGTATGCGTACCTTAAAATTTGGTATGGATTACATAAGTGAGGAAGCAAAACAATGGTCGAATGGCAGCGACTAGATCCAATCTAAACCTGACAGACTCTTCACATTAAGAGCTTTTCTGAGAGAGAGAGAGAGAGAGAGAGAGAGAGAGAGAGAGAGAGAGAGAGAGAGAGAGAGAGAGAGAGAGCCTTCATTTAGCCCACCTTAAACCAGATTTTGAGAAAGCAAGTCCCACTCCAGATTATTCTAGCCTGTCAGTTATAAAAATAAGGCCAATTTTCACTTGTAAAACAAAGAATTTACTTCCATGGTTATTTTGTCTTTTTACACGCATAGGCGCAAAACAATTTAAATGTAAGTGAATGTGTATATATTACGTAAATTTAAAAATGAGAGAGCATTACATATATTTATAAAAGTGTCAGTGGATATAGGCTACTGTAAATTCCCTTTTGAATACTTGCTCTTCTCCAGGCTGCATACCTTAAATACATTTGCAAGCATAACCAATATGACTGCTCTTTTACATTACTTCGTGCTACGCTTGTGAAATGCACACATACTGAACATAAACAAGTTACGAAATATACCTCAACAAACAAGCAATGCTATTAGAAAAAAAAAGTCACCACGAGTTGCATTCCACAAGGGTAGCATTTTACGATGATTCATTTATAAATTCTGAGGAATATACTTTAGTTCATCTATCAAAAGCAACTGAGTCGTGTTGGTTTACAAAATGTTAAGTTTCTGAGGGTAACATAATTACTGCGGCTTCAAGCAGTGTGTTAATTCAAAAACAACAACGTCGTGTGGAAAATCTGAGACTCTAAATTTAGTCTGATTTTCCACACGACGTTGTTGTACGGAGTCTAAATATTGTGATAAAGATCTAAATTTACATTCTGTAATGGTGGAGTGAAAGATAATGACTGCGTCATTAACGGGATATAAATATAATTTAAACGTAATGTGACCTCTGCCATATTGGCGTGTTGGAATCAAATTCGTTTCGGATCGCTACGGCCACGCATCCAATGTTCATGAACTTTTCCCTATACCCAATAATGTTCTACTATTCATACAATACATCTTTATTTCGATTATATGACCCCCAATAATTCATTCACTATCTCCCTATAACTTTAATTTTTATAAGTCTAATTCCGTATAAAGGCGGAGAGTTTCACTGACTGTCCCACCGACATCCACTTGAATAAAATTTTTAAAACCTGGAGCTTTGTCATTCAAATATTTAGGAAACCTTGATCATACACAGTACGACAGCAATCTTCGGGGCAATGATGACCGAATACTAAAATGCTGATAATAATCTACAATATATATCAAGTAACACTGCTAATTTAGTTTTGTTAGAGTTCACGTCGATTAACGGGCAGTTTCTTATGCAATTAGTGTAAGTAAAACGAACGCTCGCACGCACACACAAAAGTGTCCAGAAGGACGAGACAATGAAAGGCTCAGTTAAGCAAAAAATAAGAGACCGAGGTGCAACTGTAAGACAAGAGGATCGTTTACATAAACAACAAAAGGAGGGAGAAGGTAAGTACGCAAGTGTTTTATAAGTTGTTCCACAGGGAAACAAATTGAGAGACGCAGCAAGCACGAACTGAATGAATTCCTGGATAGACGGAGTCAATACTGAAAATTTGTTGAATGGGGAACATGAATGACAGCTGATTAAAGGTGGTATGGAAAGGGTTAGTGAATTTGAGAATGCTTGTGGAAAAGAATGCTGAGGGCGTACGGAGGAGAATTAAGAGAATGGAAAATAAACACCAGCAGCTGATTTGACCTTGTCAGATGCTGCAGCACAGTTGTAAAAGTATGGCTACAGTACAGTGATAAAAGTATGGCTACAGTACAGTGATAAAAGTATGGCTACAGTACAGCGGTAAAAGTATGACTACAGTGCAGTGGTAAAAGTATGGGCACAGTACAGTTGTAAAAGTATGGATACAGTACAATGGTAAAAGTATGGCTACAGTACAGTGGTAAAAGTATGACTAGTGTACAGTGGTAAAAGTATGGTTGTAGTATTTTAGTGAAAGTGTGTGACGGACCAGGTATGTCAGGTATGTCTGGGTGAGGGAGAAGTTGCAGGGAATGAGTAGAGGAATATTTGTTCACTTGTAAAAGGGTAAAGATGATAGACTGTCACATGGGGATGTGACAATCGAGTGTTCCTAATGAAACAATAAAGTATGAATTTTTAAACTGAAAGGTAAAACCACATAAAAAGCTTACAATAAAAGATAGAAAAAAAGTATATCTTAGTTTAACCAGACCACTGAGCTCATTAACAGCTCTCCTAGGGCTGGCCCGAAGGATTAGATTTATTTTACGTGGCTAAGAACCAACTGGTTACCTAGCAACGGGACCTACAGCTTATTGTGGAATCCGAACCATATTATGACTAGAAATGAATTTCTATCACCAGCAATAAATTCCTCTAATTCTTCATTGGCCGGTCGGAGAGTCGAACGCTGGGCCAACAGCGTGCTAGCCGAGAGCTCTACCCACCCCTCCAATGAAGAACTAATAGAAGATAGAAAGGCAATGGGAGGGTGTTGAGGATGTATGGTAAAGACGACTGTTGTAAACAGCTAAAGTTATAACGAAAATGGCGCATGTGATAGATTCCTAATTTATTATAAAAATGGGGCTGAGACAAGTGTGTGGCATTTTTCCGCTGCCGTTTAATATCAAGAACGAAGTGATGTTAGAAGTAAGAGTAAGAACATCAGAGATAGGAGGACAGTTGTGGTATAAGAAAATGAGTCGCAAATAGATTATGGAATAATTTATGTCATTGTGAACATATTTGAGTAAGAATAAGGTTATGAGGCAAATGGAATCCAATATGATGGATGAGTTCGGGTGGATGGCGGAAGAATGGAAGTGGTTGATTCATACAGATATTCAGAAGTAATGGTAAGGGATAATGGTAAGATAAAAGAAGGGACAAGGAAAGTAGAAGCCTGTGTGCTAAAGATCTGAAGGAGAACTGGAGCGTTTAGGGAAGCTACGATAGGAATGTATGAGGGACTGTTGAGCCCGCTCTCTTTTACGAAAGCGAAAGTTGGATGTAGAATCCAAATAAAACAAGTTGCAGCTCTTGTGATTAACTGTTTCCACAGTTTATGCGGCATAAAAAAGACTGAAAGGGCGAGAAATGTGGAGATAAATAGCGGTGGTAAACCCGTTTGAGTAGGTGAGTGAATGGATCATGTTTAGAAATGATTTGTTCATGTCAAAACAATGGGCGATAACAGGTGGCTGAAAAAGTAAAATTTCGATGTGTTAGGAGGGAGAAGAGGAGCAAGACCTCGAAACCGCTGGATATAAGGTATGAATGAAGCAATATAAATGAAAAGTCTTCTGAGGAGGCTCATCCAAGATTCAGCAGTTGAAGTATGAATGTTGCAGTGACTATTGTGATTTTCTGAAGCCTCCACTGTTAATATAAACAGGTTAATACACACACACACACACATATATATATATATATATATATATATATATATATATATATATATATATATATATATATATATATATATATATATATATATATATATATATATATACACACGATATATGTACAATGTATGACTATTTATCACATCACCGTGATTCATATACAATCAGAAAGCTACAAACGTCCTTTAATATCCAATTCGCTCTACCTCGGAAATAATATATTTTCATATATGTTACCGAAGGGGAATTTTTTAGTTGATAATAAGTCCGCCGTCCCGTGGGGTCGAACCAGCGACGGACGAGGACTCAGGACTACAGGGACGCACTAACCCAGTCGGCCACAAGAGAGGGTATAAGTGAATATCACCACCTCCCATCAACTCACCCGTCGAACTCAGGTGTTT
Source organism: Macrobrachium rosenbergii (assembly GCF_040412425.1). Taxonomy (NCBI): domain Eukaryota; kingdom Metazoa; phylum Arthropoda; class Malacostraca; order Decapoda; family Palaemonidae; genus Macrobrachium; species Macrobrachium rosenbergii. The sequence continues at coordinate 20,131,146 of NC_089760.1, read as the reverse complement.
TGCATTTGGAGACGATGTATGTATATATATATATATATATATATATATATATATATATATATATATATATATATATATTATATATATATATATATTGTGTGTGTGTGCAATCGAAGAACTAGAAAAATAACTAAATAATCACTGGGCTAAATACCGCGAATACAGTTTCATATTTATTGACCATAACATTCAGCGCTGAAAGGGAAACTGACAGATTTGAAAGGTATAACAGGAGGACACCTCGCAGTTGCACTATGAAACAATTGTTAGGAGAGGGTGGAAAGCCTGATGGAAAGAGAATATGAACAGAGGTCCATTAAAAAGAATGAAAGAGGTTGCAGCCAGGGGCCGAAGGGAGACTGCAAAGACCCTAAGTAATGCCTACAGTGCACCAAGTGAGGTGCACTGAAAGCATTAGCCCACTACGGAGTCCATGGATTATACTGCTTCGCCGAGAGCAGAGGCACCTAATGAATACCGTATCCATTTTTTGATTAATACAGATATACTGAATCGCATTCTTTCTTGGGAAATCACGCTCAGACACAAGAACAGCATGTTCAAAATAACCTTCCTAAATCATGTACTGTACAGCCACTCTAAAGTAGCCATTTTGCAATCCTGGTCCATACATAATGTTACAACTTTTGTTCCTGCCACCCCCATTCTAATGCACAATTCTCAAATTAATAAATCTATACTCTTTTACCCATCTCCCGAGTCTCTTTGGCACTCTGAGAGCTACAACTCTCATAAGTATACCTTAGTTTAACCAGACCACTTGAGCTGATTAACAGCTCTCCTAGGGCTAGCCCGAAGGATTAGATTTATTTTACGTGGCTAAGAACCAATTGGTTACCTAGCAACGGGACCTACAGCTTATTGTGGAATCCGAACCACATTATAGCGAGAAATGAATTTCCATCACCAGAAATAAATTCCTCTTATTCTTCACTGGCCGGTCGGAGACTCGAAAGCGGGGCCAGCAGAGTGCTAGCTGAGAACGGAACCCATCCTCCCAGTGAGGAACTACACCTCTCAGAGCTCTACGCCTTTCAAATACCCAATAAACAATTACTCAGTCCATCCACCTGCTGCATAAGTAGGTCAAGGACATAGGATTTAGGCCAAAGGTCAAGCGCTGGGACCTTTGAGGCCATTCCGCGCTGAAAATGAAATTGACAGTAAGAAGGTTTGAAACAAGATCTTGGCTTGAAAGGTGCAACAGGAGGAAAACCTCGCAGTTGCACTATGAAACAACTGTTGGAGAGGATGGAAAGTCCGATGGAAGAAAGATAATATGAACTGAGGTACAGTAAAAGGAATACAGAGGATGCAGCTAGGAGTCGAAGGGACGCTGCAAAGACCCTTTAGTAATGCATACAGTGCACCACGTGGGTTACACTAACGGCACTATCCCCCTAGAGAGAGAGAGAGAGAGAGAGAGAGAGAGAGAGAGAGAGAGAGAGAGAGAGAGAGAGAGAGAGTGAAATGAGACAGGAAATATAACTGACCAAGTGAGTTTGGTAAAAAGGAAGCAAGAATGACATATACAGAAAATTATTGATAAATGGGCTACGGTTAAAGATATCGATGTGGAAGCAGTACAAGAGGATTATAGAAAATATGAGGACAGGGCACACGATAGTAAGATGAAAGAATAACATCATAAGTTGTGGGATGAAATACTGAAAAGTTTACTGAAGAAAAAAATTCAGGAGCGACTGCACAGCAAAGATCATGTGCTGGTATACAGGAGGACAGTTTAGCTAATCAAGAAGTAAGAAAGAAAGAAAAAAGAGCGAGTTATGAAAATTACAGGGAGAAAGTGAGCGGAAGCTTTAGGGAGCGTAAAAAATTGATCTACTGAGAAGCAAATGCATACAGAGGTTAATAAACAAAACAGTTAGATCTCAGAATACAATATATATGGAGGAGCTATCTGAAATGAATCCGTCATTGAGTTCCTGGAGTGAGTATTTTAAAGATTTGTTGGATGCAGCTGATAAAGCACAGCTGAATGCATTATTCAAGGGCAGAAAGCGTTAGTGTGAGTTTGAGAATGCTTGTGAATGCGAGCAGGATTAAATATAAGGAATGACTAGAGAGAGCGAATATCTGAGTAAAAGAAGAGACGAAACGAGGAAGGTAGCAGTGTGCAAAATATTGGGAAGCAAAGGGGACGGGGTATGAAAGGACTGTTGGGTCAACTCTCCCTAAGGAAAGTAAATGATTGTTAACTGCAAATAAAAGAAAATAAAAGAGACTGAAGCTGACGACATGCACTGTTTATAAAGCGCAATGTGGCATAAGACGAAATGAAACTCAATAACACTCAAACTTAAAAATCAACTTTAATTATACTTAAATAAAATAAACATTTTACTTGTCACTTAAACAGTAAATTAAATTCTTTACTAAAAACAGCAAGCACTTTATAAATATAGAGAAAACTCAATATTGCTTGAACGTTATACTAAGATGGCTGATTTTAAGCCTACCTCACACAAAAACATATAAAACACTTCACAAAACAGCGGGTAAGAAATGTCGAGTATACTGAAGTAAATAAAAACTAGGGGAATGACCGTAGGTGATATATGGCTGACAGAGTTTTGAAACAGTTTGGTCTTGAGAGTTCTCTGAGTATGTAATTTGATAAGGAGGAGAGGAAGACGTATTGGAAAAGATGGGCCTTTGTATTCAGGAGGCACCAGTGCATGCAAGATAAGAGGGGAAAATGGCATGTTTTTTGCACAGGTCCTCACGATGCAGTAGGTATGAACGTGGCAGCAACCCTTATATCGCTTATCCCTGAGCCATACATATATATACTGTATATATATATATATATATATATATATATATATATATATATATATATATATATATATATATAAAGATATATATATATATATATATATATATATATATATATATATATATATATATATATATATATATATATATATATATATATATATATATATATATATTATATATATATATAATGTATATATATACACATACATCCACACATATATATAGTATATATATATATATATATATATATATATATATATATATATATATATATATATATAAATGCATATAATATATACTATATATGTATGTATGCATGTATGTATGTACTGTATGTATGTATATATATATATATATATATATATATATATATATATATATATATATACATATATATATATATATATATAGAGAGAGAGAGAGAGAGAGAGAGAGAGAGAGAGAGAGAGAGAGAGAGAGAGAGAGAGAGAAAGTCTGGCTCCAGAGATAAGCGATAAAAGGGTTGCTGCCACGTTCACACCTATAGACCTTGTACTGAATCTCGAGGGCCTGTGCAAAAAACATGCCCGGTTCCACTCTTATCTTGCATGCACTGGTGCCTCCTGAATACAAAGGCCCACCTTTTCCAATACGTCTTCCTCTCCTCCTTCCCAAATTACAAACTCAGAGAACTCTCTGTAACCTGCTCTCCTTCATTCTTTCCACAAGACCAAACTGTTTCAAAACTCTGTCAGCCATATATCGCCTACGGTCATCAGACTGCAGAACACCATGTACGAGTACTTCTTGTTTTGTCCGGATGCATGGTCCAAATTTGGCTGATAAAGAATGTTTCTCTGTTTGAATTTGGTGCGGATGTTAGTTAAGAATGACTGACAAATCCTGTAACAGTGCAGCGCTTAACAGCGATCGTATTCAAAGGTGCTTTTAACCCACTTACCAGGGACAGGGACTGTAGTAACCGCGTGGGCAGAAGAAGGGGGAGGACCCGGCCATATCCTACCTCCCCCCATACAGAGGTGACGGACCGTGAGCCATCGCCACCACCCAGCCTTGCACTATCATCGTACTGGGTTAACTGTGTTACTCGATAAAATGTTTATATATACTCTTAATGAACCAGCAATAGGTAAACTACATTGCGAGCGGTGGATCAGTACAAAACACCCACTCACGCGAGAGCAAGCAACAACGTGAACACGCACATCACAAGCATTACTAGATGGACCAATAGGCAAGCAGGCAACATGGACGACAGGCAGGGGAGCTAGCAAGCAGTCAGGCAGGCAGGCAGGCAGTCAATCCCAAATATTAGGGGACGTTGGGTTCAAGATACGGTACGATACTCTCTCTCTCTCTCTCTCTCTCTCTCTCTCTCTCCCAAAAAAAGTATTCATGGCTTATTGATTACCAGGACGGGGTTAGGAAAACGTTTCTCTCTTTCTCTCTCTTTATTTTTCGCTCTCTCAAACGTGAACGTGGTCATTTAAGGGAGGATGCAAGAGAGCAAAATCATGGTAGTCGATGACGGCGATAGTTTTCAACAAAGGCGACACAAACCCGTAGACTTCGCCCCAACAACGAACAAGCAAATGACCTTGATTTGTATTACAATTGTCCTAACCGTCACAGATGCTGTAAGCAAGCGGATGCTGTGTGAAGAATGTATTCACGTAACTGCCACTGCTGTGCCTTGCCAGTACAACACAGCGCTTCCATTTTAAGCAAGACCCAAAGATTATGCAACCAAGGGTTTAAAATATCTTTCAAAAACACACTCCCACTCGCATATCAATGTAAGTCTGAGGCATAACGCACTCTAGAATTACTTAACACCAGCGCTCCCTTCCCAACCAACCACCCACACAAAATTGGTTTTATAACTAAGCTCTTTAGGGGCAATTTCAAAACGAAAAAAATAACTTTCAGGGCAACCATAGTACATATGCAGCCTCTTAAGTTTGCCAGTTGTTGCCTGTTAAAACTAGTTTCCAATCTAATTTACCCCTATTCTTTCCGACCACCATACAAATGCACTTAGAGGCAGTTAATGAAAATGTTCAATGACAACGTTTACACAAGCTGCATAAACTAAAATTTTGACTAAAACAAAAAGTTAGTTCATGGCTTCAGAAAAAACTACAACATCCTTGCATGGGTACATACGGTACATATCGAGACCCTTGTGTAACTATGGCTACCTAAAGCCAATGCGCCCCTTACCACCTCCCAACCCGATTTCCCAATGCAAAACCCAGTAACGTCATGTGAGACACCCAATCCCTTTTGGCTTTACGTGGTTGAATGGTCTTTAAGTTACACAGCAATACGACACAGAGGTTATAAGCCGTCGTTCCCACATAAGCTGAGTAATAAAGTTACATACTCAAGTCTCTTCAAGTTAATCTTTTTTTGCATACGGAGTCTAAATTCCGCCAAATCTTCAGCAAGAAAGTATTACGACATTTGTAAAGAACGAGAATTCAGTACAGGTACCTTAAGCAAAGATATGTGCCAACTTTGATTACCATCAACGTCAAATGAACCCGGATGCCCAAGGACAACACATCCACGCGTTTACATTAAGCACACACGTAACTGCGTATAATATAAAGTCCGGTATCCATTATTCAAAACTGGCTCATCATAGTGCGCCTTTCACCAAGAGGGTGACATCTCGAAAGTACAAAATGAATATCAAATTTGCTTCTAGGTTACAAAAAATTAATAATGCTAACAATTCACAGAAACTAAATCTTTTTCAAGAAAATCAAAAACACAGGCAGCAACGCTGGACTAAATCATGACTGGTTCATAAAAACAGGTTTTTTTGCCGTTAACCTTGGAAAATAGGGCCAAGTTGAGGAATTCTGAGTTCAAAACCGAAAGGCCTGGGTGTACTGCGTCACCTGGGCTGACTGCAACGTGTTACACAACCCGCTGTTGAAGACTCTTCTGGCAAGTGTTCGTACCCGAAGATTTCGACGCGAGTCCTGCTCTCTCTCTCTCTCTCTCTCTCTCTCTCTCTCTCTCTCTCTCTCAGTGGGGTCCTCTGGCGTGCTTTACTTTCTTTGGATATTTTCTAATGTTTATAAACTTCTCCTTTTGGGCGTTCTTCTTTTACGTAATTGCACACCAACTAGACATATTTGCCAAGTCTATACCAAGATTTCAAGAATTCTTTAGACCTTGGTCTATCGATACTTGGTTTATTCTACATCGAGATGCGAACGATATGAAATATAAGATCAATTTTCCATCCACCACTATGACTATCCTGGTATAATCGCTTTGAAATTCATAACAACAGAAATCTAAGAAAGTAAAAGAAAAATAATAATAATTAAAAAGAAGCCAAAAACACAGTTAAGCTCACTCAAAGTCAAGATGCGGCTCACCCGAAAAAAAACCCTGCGCTTAACTCTCCCTCCGTCGGCACGATGATGTGTTACACAGCACCAAGGTGACTCGTAATTATACACTTGATTCGATGCAATGTGCTAGTGCATGACGGTCGACATTCGCACTCGATTAAGAAAGCAGTCATCAGAACTTCACCGTGAAGCAAAGAACTGTCGGATGATCAGGTCACACAAGAAAATTAAATGCATACTTTGATACAGACAGAATAAAAGAAGTTGAACAAAACCATGAAATTTCTGGATGTTACAACTATTTATCTTGTACCTTTTGTTGTTGTTGTAGGTTTAGCTGGCCTCCAAATCTTCTGAATAATACAAGTTCCATAGAGTTTTACCAAGTCTTTAAAACTCGTGTAGGTATACATTTTTAAGTCTATAAAATATACCAATGGTCAATGCAGTCTGTTCAAGACTTTAGAACTCATGCAAGTACAATACATACTGTAAATACCTCTGAAGTCTATCAACCCCCATACAAATTCATTTTATAATTTGTACCTTCTGAACATTTCCAAAAACTGAAGTTATTATCATACCATCCCTGCATATTTTAAAAAACGCTCTACGGCATTAAAACCTTTATTATTGCATACGTTTAGCAGGAGTACATAAGCGGTACAGTAATTTAGGAGGTTTGATTACACAGAACGCTCCGAAGGTGGTAGAAAAGCATTTTCCTACTTTTATAATAACCCCAACTTACTAGTATACCGTAGATATACTTGTCATTCATTAGTATGAGTTTCAAATATCTTGGCTATTTTTAACACAATTTAAAACGAGCTAGTATGAGGCGCATCGCGGTTAATTTTTATAAGCTGAAACGAGGCTATCGTTGTTTGTTGAGGGCACAAAAACGGCTAGTTATTTTCGATACATGCTGTGAAAAACGCTAGATTTTCTAAGAACTCTCAAAAGATGGACGGTTTTAAGTCGGAACACAAAACGCGAAAGTTTGGCAAAAAAGGAAAGAAAATATCTATTACGGCTTTACGTGGCATTGGTTTTGATATGATCATTCTCTTCTTGCACATTTACTAATTTTATGAATTTCAGTTCTAGAATAAAATACCAGCATTTACTTTGCTATATTACTCATCTCTCAATCATCGAATTGAAGCAAGCAGGTAAGCGGCTGGGGGTGAACACCAATGGATGTTACATGAAGTTTGCACAAAAGCTCCTCTGTAGCCATCTATGTGAACATAAGCCTGAAGCCAGCAAACCTTATTCTAAACATCAATGTGCAAATTGTAAGTCTGAGATAAGCAGTAATGGGTCAAAAATATCAAGAGAGAATTCTGGCAGGGGATGCACAAAAATGCGATACCAAAGGCAAGTTCCACAGCATGAGTGTGAACTTGACACAAGTGTATCTAAATACACTTGCTGCCAGCTTGCCTCTGAATTAACCAAAGAAATTTTTCGACGATACCGATTTTCAGAGTATTTCTGCAAGTGCGCTGTTTGAAAACATATGTCCTGTAACCAATTAAGGAGTAAACGTCCTCTACACTCACATTTGAAGGAAAGGTAAATCTCAGTACCTGTTGCACATCTGGCAATGAAAGATAAGGTTTAACTATTCAAATGAACGTTTCGCATACCAGCTCAAGCCCTCTAGGTACGAACACAAGTAAGCAGGTACAAGCACACACACAGGTTTACGTGTATACATTTATACACACATGCACCTTGCCAGGTTGATCTTGTAACTCCTGAATTAGGAACGAACTCAGAGCATAAGGTTTCCATAACATCAGGTACATTTATTAAGTGAAAAGCAAAAATATTCCTCTGGAGTCATTACAGGAGGAACTCAGAAACTTCACTACCCAAGCTGGACGCTGTTCTTACGAAAGTTAATATCTGCATTTAAATTCCTGTGGTATAGACATAAACAATAGAAATGCAGAGAGAGAGAGAGAGAGAGAGAGAGAGAGAGAGAGAGAGAGAGTACATTTAGCCCACCATAAACCAGATTTTGAGAGAGACAGAGGCCACATTTAGCCCAACACAAACCAGATTTTGATTCATTCATGAACTACATCTTGCATGCAATGAGACGAATTTAGACTCCCACACAAACTACAATATTATTCAAAGGCCTCTTATTGCAGAATTGTTACATGCCATCAATTCACATTAGCCCACATGCGAATCTGACACAAGGGGGGAGGGGGTTACCAAAGAGACCCAAGTAACGCATATGTGGAAAAAGTGCACCAAAACACTGATAATGTTTACCTTAAACATTGCCATGCTTACCTCCTCTTCCTGACAGCATCTGCAGGTTTTTGCGATCTGCACATCTCCATGATTTTTGGACAGATCCCATTGTAGTCAGTGACCGTTTTCATCATCACATTATCTATTTTTGCTGCAAAGCCAATATTCAAAAGCTATTCATTTGTCTTCCTTGTCTGCTTTCCGTTGTTTTTGGCTAGACTGACATAATACGTTACTGATTCCATCGGAATATTAGGAGCTTGCCACCATGTTATTTACGCGTGATTGGTCCTTGTTCAATGTTGCAATATTTTCAAAATTCCTTTGTGTGGAGTGTTCATATAATCCGACGTTTGCACGTGATTCTTCACTGAATATTACAGACCGACTGTCTTAAATATTCTTTGTCAGCTCTTATTTTCCTTCCTAGATTGCAACTTGATACAGCCATGTGTAAAAGTTCATTTTCCACTATTGTCCGACTTATAAACACACTGCATTGATCAAATCAACTGAAATAAAACACAAAATAAAGACTTTGAGAAAGCTAAACTTACATACAGAGGAAACAGAATGTGAATTTAGACAAGGACGAGGATGAGAAGTTTCGGATTAAAGGAAAAAGGTTATGTGACGTACACGGACCTAGAAAAAGTTTATAGAAAAGGTAAATTCAATACTGATGGTACTGTGGATGTGTGGTGTAGAAGGTAACTGCAGAGAAAATAAAAATATTTATGACGAATGTTTGTCTCACGAAACAAGGGTGTATTATATCTTCAGGGCTGTTTGATATCTTGACGGCTGGACTTAGGCACGGAGTTTCAGAAAAGAAGTCTGTAGAAAGAAATTAGATGTAGTTGATAAATTGCTGGATAAGGAAATGGGTGGACTGTCATGGAGTATCTATACAGTACATATCTAAGTAGTAAAGAAACAGTGCAGAAACTGGCGGATGATTGGAAATCGTAGGCGAAAGGGCAAAGTTTAAATTACATATAAGCAAACGTAAGGTTACGAGGCTATCTAAATCCCGGGAAGATCGAGCACTTAAAGTTAACACTGTTGGTAGAAGAATGGAAGTAGTTGATTCCTGTAGGTATTTGAAAGGGAATGTATTTAGGCCGAAGGCCAAGGGCTGGGGCCTATGAGGTCATTCAGCGCTGAAACGGAAATTGAGAGAAAAAAAGTTTTGCAGGCGTAACAGGAGTGCAACCTCGCAGTTGTACCATGAAACAACTGTTAGGAGAGGGTGGAAAGTAAGATTGAAGAAAGAGAAGATGAACGGAGGTACAGTAAAGGGAATGAAAGGGTTTGCGGCTAGGGGCAGAAGTAACGCTGCTAAGACCCTAAAGTGATGCCTAAAGTGATGCCTACAGTCACTTCAAACAATCCGCCTTTTTAACAATACATCACCTTCAATTTTCTCCCACTTTCATTATTCCATTATCGACATTCCCTTTATTGGCCCATTTTCCTGGTTTGCATTTACTCATATTACCCTGAACTTGCTCACTTTCTCTTTCAACTTTATTTTCTAACAGAAATCTTGAACTCTTTTGCTAGTCTCTGCAGTTTCTTTGCTGTTATTAATCACCTCTGGATCGTCTGCAAAGATTACCCACTCCAGACTGGTTCCGATCCCATTTTGTCCCTTAACTTTCAAAATATAACATAAAGCTACGGCAATCATACGCCCTCCTTGTCTAGTTCCACTAATACACCAAACTAGTTACCCGCTGCCTGTGCGTACCAAAGCAAATTCCGTTTTTTCTTACAAATTTGTTTTCAACATCTATAAACTATTCTCAACACCCTCCACAATATAACCTTTTATAATATATAAATATGTGTGTCGGAGTAAGTGTTTGTGTATGAGAGAACTTTTATATAAACATAATACCAGATTATCCCAGTATATTAGATCATGATGAGCGATAATGCCCCAAGCACAGGTTATCATATAACTATTACGCGTGAAACTCAAGTCATCTGGAATACACGGTTTAATAAATAATACACACACATATTATATATTATATATACGTATATGTATGTATAATACAATCTATGCGCTTTTCCTTCTGAAAGAACATGACAGAGGCTACTACCCACCCAGTTTTTAGCAAATATTTTCCAATTACTCATCTAAAAGTTACACAACTTTGCTAATCACTCGAAAAGCAGTAAAAAGAACGGGATGTTAAAACAAAACAAATAACAAGATATATTAATAATTACCCATGACAGGAAGCCGATAAACAATTATTTTTCTATACAGGGAGGGAGAAATAATTTCCTCGAACGAAATTGTATACAAAAATAATTACCCAACAGGTATAAAAAGGAATAATTACTTTGATTTCATGGAAATGAGCTTTAGTTTTTAAAATGGGGAGGTGGAAAATGATTACTTCGATGGAGAAGAGATTAGGGAATAAGTTGCTTAAATGAGAAAAAATGGAGAAAATCGCCTAAATAAGGAAATAGTGAAACCATTAACCAAAGGGTTTGATGAAATTTAAGCCTTTTTTTTTACCAAGGACAGAAAAAATGTATTTACACAAGAATGTACAATCAAGAAACTAATTACAGAGTGAAAAGAGATGAAAGTTAGCCATAATGATAACAAAAAAGCACAATAGTGTAACTTCAATTATTGTACTTTTGCTAATTACCTCAATCTTTAATCTTGCGTGATGGTGTTAATGCATACCTAAATATCTGTTAGTTGAGGCTGACAAAACTTGGCTGACTGCAATGCGTCCAAAACAATTTTCTTTCCTACCTCTTTATCTAACATTCCTAAATCCCCAATAATGTTTAGAACTTACAAAGTAACCCCATCGGATCTCTCACCGTTTTGCAATTATAAAGTGAACAGCATCAAGCCTTATATGAACCCCATCACGGTCTAACGAAATGTCTCTAAGAAGCTGCGGTTGTGTTTGTGTCGTACGTATTTTCCGTCTAGGGAAGCAATTCATATGTTTGTAGGATTGACGTGTTCCTGCATGGTGCATTGTTCTCATTAATGGGAGGCTCTTTTTCTTCTCCGCTTACTCTGCAGACGTTACTAAGGACGCTTTTCTCGAGGTCATCTTCACTGCGTGCCGCCTTCAAATTTCTAGGCGGCGTTCGACACGTCTGGCTACGCACTGCTTCAGACACTTGGTGGAGGTGGACACGGGAGTGAACCGGTTTGTATCCCCATACCAGTCACTTCTAGAACGGCAAACCTTATCTTCGTTGGTAACATATTTCCTATATTGTGCCATTTGCTCTATCTAAAGACATACGTTTATTGTCACAAACTTTTTCATCTTGCAACTGACCGAGCAATATTTGAGCAACCCAGGACATTTTGGTTCCTTCACAAAACATACAAAAAAAAAATAAATAAATAAAAGACACGCTCTGAACTGAAAGAAACAATACACTTTCCTATCATACCCACTCGATTAATTAGCACGTTTACAGTAATAATACCCGAATAACAGACCGCGCTTGGAAGTATGTCAATTGGGAAATAAAAAAAAAAAAACAGTAAGGCAAGAGTTATGAAAGCCGTGAACAATGAACAGGGTGGGCAGCAGGTAAACAACGCTTAGGCTTGGGTAACATGACAGCAAGTTATGGAAATTGTGCATCACCGCGTATTAGAGCACAGATGCATAGTCCACCTTCACAGCTTGGGTGACAGGGGAGATTACGAGGAATTATATAACGGTCAATGGAGCCGGACCCAGCCAGTCAGGTTTTAGACGGATGAATTTACAAGTGCGATTATCAGAGTAGGTTTTACGTAAGTCCTCAGTACAAACCTAAATTATAAACTGAGGCGATTTATCAAGAGATCTGTAATGAAAATCGTATGATTACTGTTACAAACTGGCGTTACGTCAGAAAAGTTATTAAAGCTGATGATAAGCTTTATTGGAATACAATAATAAGACAGAAATTAACAAAAGGTGCGGATAAACATGACATGACTGGATTATATATATATATATATATATATATATATATATATATATATATATATATATATATATATATATATATATAATCTTTAAATCGTTATTTAATCTTTACTAAAACGGGAAATACAACGGTACTAACTAAAAGATTTTATGAGAGCAAAATTATCTTCCAAAGCTCCCATTTCAGAGAGAGAGAGAGAGAGAGATCTGTGACATCAGTAAAGCAAGATGAATTAGTTGCCAGCAGCAAATGGAGTTATTTTGTAAAGAGAGTGCGCATAAATCATCCCGATATTTCAGCACAAATACTATATACTTCAAAATATACCATCGCTGGAAAGTGAGAGAATAGTTTATCTCTTTAATTTTCGATGAAAAATTTTCACATCAGGTCAGATTCCAATAACTACCAGCCATCTCCCTTCCTTCAGTGATCTCTTTGGGTTATTGAAAGTTGACCGCTCTGCTCTTATGTAAAGCCCTGGAATCTATATACACACCTGCTTCTACATAATAAAGGGATGTTCTGAATGACCCGCAGTGCTATTATTGGCGTTTCTAACGAGTTTTTCCATAAGGTCGTATCCTGGGACCCGTTGTGTTAATAGCCCTTGCTAGACAAGTAAGACTGTTGGCCTTTAAAAAGATGATACAGCAATTAAGGCGAAATTAAATCTAGAGTCGAGGAGGAAGGGAAGTATGAAGCTCTGCATTAATTCGTTTCAGTACTGTGACAAACGTTATGTTATCTTTTCTGAGTTGATTTACCGACATAAAGATGGCACATAATCCAATAAGGAACCATATACTGATAGCCTATGAATGGCTATTTTAACCTGCCTATGTTAAAAGTCTACACGTATTTGGAGCTAATTTTACCACTGTTACCTGAGAAATAAAGCCACAGACTTTTTCCTTTTATCACAGAAACAATTAGAGAAATGACATGGACAAGAGCTTGAAAGTCTGTGACAATCTCATTACCCTCAAAAGGCATTGGTGGTTGCGTCCGGGTTATTGCTTTTAACAAAGCCGCCAGTACAAAAACAAAAATATCCTCACTGTAGCAACTTCGAAACCTCTGGGAAGTGAAAGTACTGCACCAGCATACCATGATGCACATAATAATATTCCGCTGTTATTACGATAACCTCAGTATCAATATAGAAAGAAATCCTATGCTCTGGGGAAACTTAGCAAACCTATATATCATTTTAAATTAAGAAAACCAAAGGTTCAACTGGAAATGAGACTGTTTAATCTGCGTGCGATTAGCGCTGTAAATAAAAAATTCTACTTTCTGCGCCCTACGATATATTATAACTCCTTCATATTTCGAAGGATGCCCATATCAAGAAACATCCTAGGCCTACTCATCTATTCACTTACGGCTGTCACATCACATTCACAATAAATTTTACTTCGCATGCGGGTACGCTGACATCACCGACGGGAATCTGTAACCTTAAAACTCCTACCTAATGGGGGAACAACCGTCAGGCTGCTTTGCAGAAGTGGCTATTCCTCAATCATCCACTTCAATTAAGATTTCTTAATTTCACTGTCTTTTACTCCGGTATATTTTTCTATTTTTCACGAAGCAGATCTATCGACGTATAGTCCCAATAAAATGGATGCACTTTTTTCTCTAAGCTCTATTCCTTTCTTTTCAAGCCTATGTTATTTAATTTTCCTTTGAAATGTGTATGTTACGTAATAAGACAGAGAGAGAGAGAGAGAGAGAGAGAGAGAGAGAGAGAGAGAGAGAGAGAGAGAGAGAGAGCTTCGTACTCGGTAACCTCAGAGTGTCACTTATGTAAGCGTACCCTTGTCCCAAATGGGAACACATGCGTCCGCTATATACACGTGCAGCCTGTTTGTATTATTGGCCTCTCTTAATGTGAAATTAAATCCGACATTTGTAACAATCATTCGTGCAATGCCTGTGTACTCCTTTATTTTCCGCGGATAATTAACACGTGACTCCCGGTCGAGAGAGCGTTATCCAATCTGCCATACATGAATTAATTAATAATTACGTTATATAATCGACATTTATATAAAGCAAGCACAATTTCGCTTGTATCTGAACTGATGCATTCAAGTACAAAGCTGGTATGAACACGGGAGAATGGGACATAACAGATGGAAGAAATAGTTTACCTATAATCCGCACCTTATTGCCAATCAAATTATTAAAGAGGGAGCTTTTAAATGGAAAGCGCCTTTATCTCTATGGCCAGTGAGTGTGCGCGGTGCATCCTTTACACGTTTGATGCGATATCTAACAAGTGGGAAAGGCTAACAGATTGCTGAAGAATGGACTTGAATCACCTTTTTCACGCAGATTCAATGACACAGCTCCTTACTAGGGAACACCTTTTTATATAAATACACAGGTGTTTTTCTACAATTAACGATGTAACACCCCAAATTTTACATGTTTGGTTGAAAATATCAGGGATTTCATAATTCTTCGAAATAACGCTTTCAATGCGTGACGTCAAGTTCATTGAAACCAGATTTTTCAGTTTTGGGTGCCCCCTCCCCTCTCTCTCTCTCTCTCTACACACACACACACACACACACACACACACGCATACGGGAACCAGATATTGTAAGTATCGATCAGGCTCATGAAGAATAACACGACGAGCAAAATGTGGTTTAAAGCGTATCCGAACACAATGACATCCAAATATAAGACTCCAATGAACCAAACCCACCACGCTGCACACAATGACATCCAAATATAAGACTCCAATGAACCAAACCCACCACGCTGCAAAGTTCAGCCTGGAAAACGAACGGCATTGTGAACGAAAGTCGTGTTGGATGCGTTCCACAAGAGTCAAGTCTGCCTAACAACTAAGAACATCAACTGGACGAAGACCCTTAGCACTCTCCTTCTGGGTAAACTGACTTGACGTTTCTCAATTAGCTACAGAGAGACAAAAGCCTTACAGAACATGTGAATCATTTATGAATGACAGCGCGCGATATGAACAACGAACAATTGTTGTCGACTTTAGTATATATTGACGAAACGCTGCTAAAGTAACCTCGGAGCTTACGTTAGCGAAGCTGCTCCGCACTTCATAGTCGTCGACGTCATCAGTGCCTCTATCGGAGACAGTGTGTTTCACTTTCACTTTGTTTGGTATGTACAGCCCTCCACACGGATAATTCCCTCTCTGGCGGGCCCTTGTACGTTTTCAAAATAAGGTGCTTCTTATATTTTATAAAACTATCGTAGCTCCCGCAGAATAGTAGTCTTATCGTAGTTCCTGCAGAATAGGAGAGTCTTTAGTTCTTTTTTAAATCTGCTCTCTTCTTGTATTATAGTGCAAAGAAGATTATTAGTCAAAGCCATGATCCGTATTATTTTTCACCTTTGACACATTCTATATACTGTGCACTTATTGCCATCATAAGTTTTATGTTTAGTATCACTATGGCCTTTCTTTACATAATTTTTACACTTGATGTTGCTAGCACATTCATTTGATTTGTAATTTTCACCACATCTAGGGCAAGCTTGGTCATTTCTACAATTTGTTGCGCTGTGACCAAATTCGTGGCATTTATAGCATTGATATGGCATGTAACAGTCGTATACTTTGCAACGGCTATACAGCGTACACAATTTGTCACATCTATCATAGACAGCCTTTCGTATTTGTGGTGTGCATTTAATGATATAGCGGTTATATTTGTCATCTTTAGCTAGCATTTCCTTTACAATTTTCAGGTCGTCATTTTCAGAAATAAGGCTGCTATCCATGGTTTTTTCTTTACAATGTCATCTTCATCCTTCGGGACATAGACTACTTTTATTTTTTGTTTAAGTTTACCCTTCTCATTTACTGATGCACTGCTGATTTTCTGAATCTCCGTTTTTGTTTTTTCTCAGTTTTTCCTGTCAGAAAATCTTACAAGTAATTGTCCATCTCTTGTTGTTTTAACCTGTTCAACTAGCGCAGTTATTTTAATCATAATTACGTCACTAGTTTTCTGAGCCGAATCCTGAATCAACTTTGTTAATATCTCTGTTTTCTTTTATTTCTTCAAGTTCATCTTCAGTGAGTTTTTTGTATGTCGTTCAGAACTCTTGCAATTATTACAGATGTACAATATGTCATCGCTACGAAGTATGGGTGTGTATCCGACCTCGATACCTGAATATTCATAATGAGACCATGCGTCACACATTTCACAGTAAGCTCCTTCATCGTCAACTTCCCAAGAACAATGTCCGCAGGTTGCTGACTCTCTCTCGATTTGGGTTGACTAATCCTTCTCCAGTAGTTTATTTTGTGTTCCATCTTTACATGCTGCTTCGATAATTATGAGGTAATGTTCGTATGATAGCTTGATCTTCCCTTTACTTGAATTAATTTCTACAGTATTTATTTTCTCTTTTTCCTTCCTCCTCTACGTATTCGCTTTGAACATCGTTCAAGTCAGGCACTTTTCACAGAGCAGTTCACAGACACGTCCTACCAGCACGAAAGCCTTTGTTCCCTACTGAACGCAATCGCCGGATAGGAGAAAAAATGTGTTAGCGGGTTTCAAATATAGCAGACGTGAAACGCGCGGTGATTTACTAATGAAATACGTCTTGCTGTAAAAGGTGGCAACCTTTACTGAAAAAGAGTTCAAGTACAGAATTCTCGGAAGAATCTGTAGTAGTTTTGAGTGATAGTGGTTTATTTTTTTACGTCGGACAGTATGTGAATTCAAGTTTTTTTTTTTAGTGACTTTTTGGGGATATAACACTAAAGGGAGGCGAAAAATGATGAGGGAAATTCAGAATCAAAACCTGGAAGCGCAGATCACTTCATCGTTAAAAAACAAGAAAAAAAAATTAGAAAAAACCCAAAACGAGTTAAAATGCGAACCAAAAAAGTTTAGGGGGAGAGGGGGAATTCTCTATGAAGTCTCCTTATAATCGACTCGTATGTAAAAAATTGCTGTTCAACTTGAAATATCTGAATTAAAAATCTATATTACACTGTAATAAAATTCCCATTTCCAAAACCTGCACCATCATAATACACATGAATGCACATTTCAGAAGTTTAGATTCCTCTTGAACTTTTTTATCCTATTTTTGTAACAGGCCTAATTCATTAATGGGAGCTTATATCTATGTCACACAACAAAAGGATTTGCAATTCCACGGAATTCGCATTACGTTTAAGGCGAGGCCTATACCACATTATTAAATTATGTTAAACGGGGATGGACGAAATGAACAAGGCGCAACTATGAGGTAGATATTTCTACAGAAGGTGAAAGTGATGGAAAAGGTAAACTACTTTACCAGAGGAAAAAACCAACTAATGAGTCCCATTGGTTTAACAGCAAAGCCTTTTCTTGATGCGGAAGATACTGTGAGAGCATCTCAGTGTTTTTACTCACTAATTAACCGTACTAGGAATATCTTTTCTGGAGGATGCAAGAATAATATCGTTCATTCTTTTACTAAACAGTGTAAGTAGACCATATTTCAACATGCTTTTTCACGCTATGTTGTTAAATCGTCAGTTCTTTTCTCCGCAGAGCATCATCACAGCTATGACTTGGCCTTTTCCATCTTCGTCTAAAGCAATGATGTTACACTGACGTATCCAGGTTAACAAGGAAAAACTATTGCAAAAATCATTAAAGAAATGCAAACTCGACATAACAATCTACGATACATAAATATGCTTCAGCGGTTCTGAGGTTAAAAATTAATCACAGTGTACAAAAGGAACGCTACTGACTAGTGAAAAATAAATGTGAATTAAGGTATGATTACGGGGGTTAAATAGAAACCAGGAAGATGGAGAAGTGACTTAACACGGAAGATAGGAGAACGGAAGCATTTCATTTATATTGGGAGCAAGAGTAACAGGTGATAGCGAGAAGATGAAGCAAGAAAGACAGGATGGCATGTGCAACCCATTAGGAAGAGACTAATAGTATCCATGAAGGCTAAAGTGGGAATGTATGAATAAATTATTGAGCCAACGCTCCTTGATATGGCAGGAAAGTACATCTTCCTGATATATATATATATATATATATATATATATATATATATATATATATATATATATATATATATATATATATATATATATATATATATATAGGTTCTATTATAGGTTTTATATGATTTCTACAGCGGTTCTTCAACGAAAACCTGGTCAGAATGACGGGCATCACGAAGATCAATTCAACTGGGTACGGTTCTCTGAAGAACTCTTTAAATTAACCAGATTTGTACTTTGCGACGGTTAACAGTGTTCCCGCATCACAGGGTAAGGTATGGATGTTAGGCTTACTAGATGCTAAGTAGGATGCTTTTAATACAGGTCACCAAAATCTGTGGGAGAAAGTCAGATCGCTGACTTCATATCAGACCTCCCTTACCGAGACAAATCCTACACCACGTAAGTCCT
The DNA here is from genome assembly GCF_040412425.1 of Macrobrachium rosenbergii. NCBI lineage: Eukaryota > Metazoa > Arthropoda > Malacostraca > Decapoda > Palaemonidae > Macrobrachium > Macrobrachium rosenbergii. Next base: position 20,112,237 of record NC_089760.1, on the reverse strand, counting down.
GTCAATTCATATCACTAATGATGACAAACGTAAATCATATATTTTTTTTAATATAACACCAAGTTATCCTAGCTTTGGGTCTGATAAACTTCATATACACAATGCATTACTTATTGCTATTTTTTTTTATATAAAACATGTCAGTCATATAATCACAACTCGAGTGATAAAGGGAAACGGGAAAACACTTCTGCAAATTACAGTAGTGGCATAATCTGCACTTCTGCAATGATGTGGACTCTGAGGAAGAATATCTGACACCTGTAATGGAGAGCAATAAACTACCTGTATTTTCCTTCTAGAAACACGGTTTTTACAAAGAAGCTGATCAAAACTCAACAAACTTTGTCCCGCTGTCTGTGACATTACGAAGTTCCGGAGCCATGTTTGAATTCAGTCACAACATTGAATGGAAAGCATCTGAATCATGAGATATTAATTTTTGAAGTGTCAATGAAATATAAAAACAACTTGAAAAAAATTTAAGAGCAACTTCGTAAGTTATGAAATTAATACTAACAATACCCACCAGCAATTTACACTAATTATCTAAACCTCACGTACACAAATCAAGACAACAGATGTCCCCGCGAGCAGCACTCTCAATTAGGAGACATCAATACAATAATATTGAGAATACAACATACTGTATAAGGTGAAACGTGCATACTACATTAATAATTCACCAAACAGCATTCTAATTAGACCTTCGATCACCGAAAAAAAAAGTCCAAAAGATAGTGGAGGAAAATGTGGTTAGACGCACAACTATGCTAGAGAACTATTACCAAAGACCGTGGAAGGCATGCCAAGTCAAGACAATTTACAAGGTCTGCACAACGTTAGTTATATGGTCATCACAGGACTATAACTGCAACCGCACATAAACAGAGCTGAACTAAACAAAACATAACTGAAAGAAGAGTTCCAGAGCAAATTTAGTAATGATAATGTAAAGCAATTATTGTTCTCAACTACTGTATCGAGTAACCACCTGTACTACACTGAACGTACAAGGTAATACGAGCAGAAAATTTTGCATTACTTGTATTTCAAACTTTGTCATATATATATGTACTAAGTATATTATGTGTATATCTATATATATATATATAAATATATATATATATATATATATATATATATATATATGAATGTCTTTCCTGTAATACTACAGTGTAATATGAATATAAGAAGGCCCATAAAACACTATTTAAACGTTTGAAACCATATATTTCGGGCACTAGCTTCTGTGCCCCTGTTCACTAGTAGAATATGGACAGGTGGAAAGTTACAATGGTATATATACAAAAACATAAAGGTGTGGCCCTAGGCCTCCGATGCTATGGAGGTGGCGTTTCTTAAGGGGGAGAATGGCCAAATTCCTAGTGGTTTTGGCCTCATTAGCTCCCGTTTGGCGATGGATCTGGCGGTCGCGTTTCTGGGTCATCTTCTTCATGAGGGGATTTGAGGATTAAGGTGTCGATGTCATCCGATTTCCAATGTCCTCCTGACAGGTTCATATTGTTGGTTTGATTGATGATAGCAGATTCCAGTATCCTTCTTTTGTACGGACAGCTACTTTTGAAAACCAACTCCGCCACTCAGTTAATGGCATGCCCTGTATTTCTGATATCAGGAAATACAGGGCATGCCATAACTGGAGTGGGTGGAGTTGGTTTTCAAAAGTAGCTGTCCGTACAAAAGAAGGATACTGGAATCTGCTATCATCAATCAAACCAACAATATGAACCTGTCAGAGGACATTGGAAATCGGATGACATCGACACCTTAATCCTCAAATCCCTCATGAAGAAGATGACCCAGGAAACGCGACCGCCAGATCCATCGCCAAACGGAGCTAATGAGGCCAAAAACCACTAGGGAATTTGGCCATTTCCTCCTTAAGAAACGCCACCTCCATAGCATCGGAGGCCTAGGGCCACACCTTTATGTTTTTGTATATATTCCATTGTAACTTTCCACCTGTCCATATTCTACCAGTGAACAGGGGCACAGAAGCTAGTGCCTGAAATATATGGTTTCAACGTTTAAATAGTGTTTTATGGGCCTTCTTATATTCATATATATATATATATATATATATATATATATATATATATATATATATATATATATATATATATATATATATATATATATAAATGGATGTATGTATTTATGTGTGTGTGTTTGTTCCCACATAACTCTGAACCTTATTGAGCAATTTCAACCAAACTTAGTACACATATGACTTACTATCTGGGAAAGAATACTGTGGGGGTAAGACATCACTGGCAACAAAGGGGGTGGGGGTGGGAAGGGGGTGACGTAAAAATAACCAAAAACGACAGATATTAGTGTCTAATCCATAGTTTTTGCGGTTGCTGAGATGAACAGTGACACTCCCGATGCCCTTTAAGTCCAAGTTCAGCCCCGGTAGGAAGTGGGGGTGGGAAGGGGGTTATGTAAAAAATAACCGAAAATAACAGATATTAGTGTCTAATCCATAGTTTTCGAGGTTGCTGAGATGAATAGTGACACTCCCAATGCCCTTTAAGTTCAAGTTCAGCCCTGATAGGAAGTGGGGGTGAGAAGGGGTGGGAAGGGGGTGACATGTAAAAATAACTGGAAACAACAGATATTATATGGGAAGGGGGTGACATGTAAAAATAACTGGAAACAACAGATATTATATAGTGTCTAATCCATAGTTTTCGAGGTCGCCGAGATGAATAGTAATACACCTGATGCCCTTTAAGTCCAAGTTCAGGCCCAAAAGGAAGTGGGGGGTGGGAAGGGGGCGACGTAAAAAATAACCGAAAACAACAAATATTAGTGTCTAATCCATAGTTTTCGAGGTTGCTGAGATAAATAGTGACACTCCCGATGCCCTTCAAGTTCAAGTTCAGCCCCGATAGGAAGTGGGGGTGGGAAGGGGGTGACATAAAAAATAACCGAAAATAACAGATTAATATTAGTGTCTAATCCATAGTTTTCGAGGTCTCTGAGATGAATAGTGACACTCCCAATGCCCTTTAAGTCCAAGTTCAGCCCTGATAGGAAGTGGGGGTAAGAAGGGGTGGGAAGGGGGTGACATGTAAAAACAACCGAAAACAACAGAGATTAGTGTGTAATCCATAGTTTTGAGGTTGCCGAGATGAATAGTAATACTCCTGATGCCCTTTAAGTCCAAGTTCAGCCCAGATAGGAAGGGGGGTGAGAAGGGATGGGAAGGGGGTGACATGAAAAAAAAAATATATATTTATATAATTTATTTATATATATTATAATACATATATAAATATATATTATATATATATATTTATATGGTCTGGTTAAACTAAGATATATATACTAAACTTTATGAAATTTTAACACACCGTGATTTATATACAATCATGAAGCTGCAAATGTCGTTTAATATCCAATTCACGCTACTTTCAGTAATATTCCCGATGGGGAATGGTGATCGTAAGGGTATTATAAGTGATAAATTGATCGTTGATAGGTATTGGGTCGACGGATCGAGACGCGGCGGTACCGATCCATTTATCACTTATAATTTCTCTTTAGATGATCATTCCCAATCAGGGATATTCCCGAAGTAGCATGAATTGAATATTAAACGACATTTGTAGCTTCTTGATTGTATATAAACCACGGTATGTTAAAATTTTATAAATATATATATACATAAAATATACAGTAAGTATATATATATATATATATATATATATATATATATATATATATATATATATATATATATATATATATATATATATAGCTTCATAGGCACACAGGAAATCAATTAATGTTTTGACCTATTCTTTCACGATGAACTATTTTCATCTCGGTACCAGAAAGTTAACCAACTTAACACTTTAAAGTCGTTATTTCCCACCTGTATTTTCTATATAATGCTAAAGTCACCTACCTACTTCTCAATTCACCTGTGTCTGGGTTTCTATATTAATACTACGGTCACCTACCTACTTATCAATTCACCTGTGATCTGGGCTGACGTAGAGTCAACTGAAATATAAGATCAGCTTCCAGAGAACGCTGTCATATAACAGTAAATGGACAAACGACGTATAAACTATTAAGTATAATTATAAATAATAAATGTAACTCAAAATACCTGTGTTATGAAATCGAAATATAATGACTGGTTAGGAAGTTTTAAAACCAAAGAAATCAAAGAAAATAAATAGAAAAGACATGGAAGGGTACTCAAAAAGAAACTTGTTTCCTCTCTGGTCCTCTTTATGTAACTACAAAAATTAATAAAACACCATATGAATTAAAAAAAATCCTTTTTTAAAAAGTCATGAGCACAGGTCAACAAATAACATTGAGTGAGTAAATGTCATCGAAAATGAAAAAGATTCTCGTTAAAAGGTGAAAGCTGTTGGCTCCCTTTGTTAGTATCAAAGCCCTCCCACCTCCCCCCTAACTATACTCATCTCGATTTCGTCCGAGTTTATTAAGATGTCTGTCTGTGAATGAGAACACACACATATTGAGAAAAGTTTTTCAAAAGAATGGGCATATATTTCAAAAGATTGGGCAAATGTGGTGCCTCATCCTCCTGGCTCCACGGCCCAAGAACAGCTAATTCACTATAGAAATCAACAAAGCACTAAAACTTAAGGATATGCCACAAGTCGTTTCCCCTCTTACTGTGAGAGGCAATGGCAGATATCATTTATGGGTACAACAGCATCTTCGTATACGGTAAATGACAGCTTTCTGTCACTCTGCTTCCTCATATACGGCAAATGACAGCTTTCTACCACTTTAAATCACCCGCCGTCTATCACTCAAGAAGAACGAGTCACAATTTTCGGCCTCTCGCGTCTCTAGGCTACTTACACTGTAAACAATCCCTCTTCACTGCACAGACATTACCACGAGATAGTGATGGCGCTCCCACACCGCGATCTTCCGCAGCAGTAATATATTTAAGCAATATACAACATCACAAACGGCATGGCGATGAGGTCAATGACAGGTCTTAGATTGCACTGAAAGTCGACTACAACCAGGCCAAACACGCTTGCCAATGCCACCTCTCTCGCTGAGTCTTCCCTTCACTACTTGGACGAACATTCAAGGTAATGTAACGTTTCGTACGAATGCCAGCTTATTTTCTTTTTATTTACCTTTGATTTCATTTTTCATTTGTTATCGTATGTGGTGTCACTTTCATTTTGGTCGCTTCTGGAGTACGTATTGTTGTTATCGTATGGTCATACTTGCCATTTTAGATTTGATCATATGGGGGTTCGTTATACGGCCGCCAACGTCGCATTCCTGTCCGCTAACATACACGTGCAAGTCAACTTCCAACAATAGCGTAAAATTTACAGCCCATATATTTATTTCGTTGGGGGTGTTATTATGCATAAAATGACCATTCGCTATGCTCAGAAATACTTAATCAAACATACAGAACCTCAAAAATTCAAAGAAAAGAAATCAGGAACGTCAGTTTAAAGGGGCAACCGAACGAACGACAGGCGTGTTGTTCTAAACATCGCGTGATATGAACATCACGTGCGCCCAAACGAGCTATGATTTTCGAAAAGGAGCAAGAGCTCGCCCAGACGCCAAGTAGGATTACTGGTGGGAAAAAAGAATATTGTAACTCAGCAAGCGTTTTTATTTTTTTTTTTTATTCTGACACAATCCGCAGATGCTCTAAAAGGATAGAATTTTTATACCATTATCTGTTATTCCGTAGTGCTAGCGACCCGTCGCCGGTAATGGTCGTAAATCTTAGTTCGCAATGGATGTCTTCTTCCTTTTTCTTGACTGTCCTGGGCATGGGATCGAAAAGGATATGGTCCATGCCCAAAGGAAAGAGAAAACTTCCTATACCATCGAAAAAGGGATATTTAGCGCTTTACAACATAAATTATAGTTTTTTACTGTTGCTAACCAATATCAAATATCAATCGAGGACTTTCATTTGCTTTTATTAAATCCGCGATGTTTTGCATTTAAGTGGTTGAGGAAAGCCCTGTCAAATAACGGTTTATTCTTTTTTTTTCCTAGCATTCAAGTCAACTGACACACACACACACATATATATACATACATACATACATAGCTGTTTCCACTGGAAGGGGATGATTCTATAGAAAAAACAACACAGTGATCACTGCCACATTCATACTTTAGCTGCAAAATCGGGTATGAACATCCACAACATGAAACCTCCACAGCATTCAGTAAGAATGGTGATAATTGCAGTTGCATAGGCATGACTGTCTTCCCTAATTTGGCAGCAGATCCAAGCAATGTGAAAGGTAGCACGTCGCCAACCTATGCAACTTTCGCAATAACAGACAAAGCAACAAACAATACCTTATTTTTACTCTTCAGGCATAGTTTCATAGTTTTTAAGGGATCAGACTCCTTGAGGTTGTTTCAAACTTCTGTCACTTTGCAATAAAATTAAGATAATTGTGAACTGTGTATTAACAGACAAATTGTTCAAGAGTAAGAACCTTTAGGGAAAGAATCTCTTCACCAATTTTACATCCACTCAGCTTTTATAGCAAAAATACACAAGATCCCAAGGACAAAGTATTATGTAAGCAGAACTGTAAAAATACAATTTTTATTCAAAAATGAATAATGAAAGGCAACTCAAATCTGACCAGGATTTAACTCACACGAACACAGAAGTTAAAGCAAACTATATAAGTAATTAATAATGCGAGGGAGAATGGATTAAAAATGACAGAACTTTGCACCAAAGAATGAAATTCGATCTACTGAACTCTGTTACACGGAGCAGTAATGAAACAAAGCACAAAACAAGTAAAGGAAGTGTGGTATCAATCCCGCTAGGCATCAAAGGAACACACGGAACAGAAGAAAGAAAGAGTTTGCAATCAATATGAAAATATATTAATAAGAAACGCGAACTGTAAAGAGAAACAGTCACCGATAAAAAGTACTTACATATAACACGCATATATGCGTACATATTTGAAGTGTAATGTACAAATGCATCTTCGGTGAACAGCATACATCGTTAAATAACCTTTCTGGTTGAGGTTGTTTCCCAGGAAACCGCAAGAATCACTTTGTTATCTCTGCAGTGTACCGAAAGCGCCTCAATAATAACATATTTTATTTCTGTCCATGACTATATACAAATAGTGAATTGCAGGCACAGTAGAGACAGCACAAAACACAATTAGAAGATGAAATTGAACAGTTACACTGACAACATCACAGCTATTGTCATTGCTGCTAGCCTAATGACACATGTAGTATGCATATAAAAGCAAATGTGTCACTGAACAGTACTCACATTAAGTTGGCCCGTACAGAGGATATAACACTAAACGGCAGCAGTCCTTACAAGAAATATTAAAACTATTTATGCTACTGATGAGGAAAATATTTAAAAATAATTATAGTGAAGTTGATACACTATCAGCACAGGATGAGGCAAAAAATATTCTTATAAGGGAAGAAAAATAGTACAGAACTTATGAAGGAATCCTACACAACAGACCTTTCAATGAATTAAAATAAAACACAGAAATCTCATGAGGTAAACAAAAACAGAAGAGCACCGTCATTATGATACAGAAGTCTTGTTCTCCCAACTCTTCCATTTTTTTCTCTCTCTCTCGTTTGACTGATTGTTTGATTTATAGATTTTGGGCATACATGCCAAGCACTGGGGCAACTAAGGCCATTCAGCGCTGGAACGGAAACTGACAGTGAAAAAGTTTGAATGGTGTCACAGGAGGAAAGCCTCGCAGTTGCACTATGAATCAATTGTTAGGAGAGGGTGAACTGTAAGACGGAAAAAGAGAATATGAATGGAGATACAGTAAAAGGAATGAAAGAGGTTGCAGCTAGGGGCCGAAGGGACACTGCAAAGAATCTTAAGTAATGCCTACAGTGCACCGCATGAGGTGCACTGACGGCACTATCCCCCTACGGGGTCTCTCTCGTTTAATTGCGAAGATGATTTAGAACAGCGGGTCACAGATAATGACAGGGAAAGTCTAGGTGAGAGACTGAATAATAATACTGCAGTAATGAAAAGAAATAATAATACTGCGATAATGAAAAAAAAGTTTAACAATATCTGGATTTGAATAAAAACTTGACCTTATCACTTTCGCCTCCGGGGTCTTTCATTTTATAAGTTTAGAAGGCTTAAGTTCGAATAAATAATTTCACTCCAAAACCAGTTTCCATTAGAAATTTATCTTTCAGTGAAACCTAGCACTTATGGAAAGTAAAAAATTTAAGATGGTTTTCATATATTTCTTTGCTTTACTAGACGAGATCTCCATTCAGTGCAATGATTGCCTTGTTTTATTTCTTGTAGGCAACTTCGCCAAATAAATTTTAATAATGGAATGCTGAATTTCTACATAATAATCTACAAAATCCCAAACCCCCGTATGGGATGGGGGTAGTGCCATCAATGCACCTCACGCGGTGCACTGGAGGCATTACTTAAGGTTCCTTGCAGTGCCCCTTCGGCCCCTGGCTGCAACCCCTTTTATTCCTTTTACTGTACCTCGGTTCATATTCTCTCTCTTCCATCTTACTTTCTGCCCTCTCCTAACAATTGTCTCATAGTGCAACTGCAAGGCTTTCCTCCTGTTACACCTTTCAAACATTTTCACTGTTTCCCTTTTAGCGCTGAATGACCTCACAGGTCTCAGTGCTTGGCCTTTGGCCTAAATTTCACATTCTATCTAAAATCCCAAACATTTCCCTGATTTTTATACGCTTTATTTATTTTTTCCCTTCATATACGTTTATTGTAAAACGTGTCCGACTTATACAGTACGGAATTGAAATTGAAATATAAAATTTGGGCCACGGGCCAAGCGCTGGGACTTGTGAGGTCATTCTGCGCTGAAAGGGAAATTAAGTGTAAAGGAGGTTCTAAAGGTGTGACAGGAGGAAAACCTCTTAGATGCACTGAAACAATTGTTAGGAGAGGGTGGGAGTAAGATGGAAGATAATATGAACGGAGGTACAGTAACAGGAATGAAAGGGGCTACAACGAGGGGCCGAAGGGACACTGCAAAGAACTTTAAGCAACGCCTACAGTGCATCGCGTGAGGTGCACTCGTTTCGCAGACGGTCAGCAGAGCGTTTCCTTTCCCAAAATAGACCGAGTCCTTGGATGAGCGTTCAGAGCGGAGTCCTCAATATTTGTCGAGGAGCAAGTGAAGGAGTTATCGTGGATCAGTTTGAAATAACCTCAAACTCGAGGCCGATACGGCACCGACGGAGGTCTAGCCGAGATGTAAGCGATGTGTTAAGCCCATCCAAGTTGAAATCGATAGTTAACGGCGCGGTAGACCGACCGCTAGCTATTTATAGCTCTGAAAGAACTTGATATCGAGGAAAATACATCTCTATTTCGTGAAAGAAACTCATTAAATTGTTAATCATTTCTCAGTAGAATCTGATAGGAGCCTACGAATATACAGTGTTTGTGTGTAACTTTGTATGTGAAGTTTTGTGTGCAGGCGTCTTGACTGACTGTGTGTGTGTGTGTGTGTGTTGTAGATAACTTGATCAAGTATTTGATGTGTTGAGACAATTTCCCTTTAAGATATATTCAGCCATAAAATGTTTAATTTACAATTTATTCTATTTTCGTTGTGCATTATTAATTTTTATTTCATGTTACTTTGTGACTGTTCTTTCCTAGTTAGTGTTACAGTATAAAAGTAGAACGCTCAGTCTTGTTCCTTGCTAAGGACTTTGTCGGCTGAGAGAAGAGGATGGCCATCAAAAGTAGCCAGTGTTGATGATCAGTAATGCCTGTTTCTCTGTAATTCAGTGACAACCCATCATCTTCAAATAATAATAATAATAATAATAATAATAATAATAATAATAATAATAATAATAATAATAATAATAATCCATCCCAACAATCAAGGTTGAAAAATATTCGACCAACAAACGCGAGCACGAGGAATTCACACGTGACAGTGCTACATTTCACCAAGGGTCTAGACCGCATTTAATTGGAAGAAGAAGAAGAAGAAGAAGAAGAAGAAGAAGAAGAAGAAGAAGAATAAGAAGAAGAAGAAGAAGAAGAAGAAGACTCCTGATTCACACCTAAAGAAATTCAATTTCTCAGGAGCTCTAACGTCACCCATGGCATGGCAACAATCAGAGCAATATTCTTGTGTGGTAAAAGAAAATAGTGGTAAAATATTTTATTTTACACAATACCACTTGGCAACTGTGACTGTGTCGAAAGACTTTCTCAGCATGGTTGGCATATCACCCCTTTTTCATGTGTGGTGTATGAACCAATCTCTCTCTCTCTCTCTCTCTCTCTCTCTCTCTCTCTCTCTCTCTCTCTCTCTCTCTCTCTCTCTCAAAATTCCACCTGATACAGTACAGTGCTTTTTATTTATGCTTTGCTGAAAAGGTTTTATCTCTGAGTCGAGGGAGCAACGCTTCTAGTGCACGACAGGAGAGCGAAGTTGCAAGTCCCTTATGGATAAAATATTCAAAAGTCTTTACATTTCAAGTCATACTGGATTCATGCGGATCTTCAGATGTGCCACATCACCATGAGCACGTAACAGAAAAGGGAATTAACGCGAGTTTATTTTACCCACCAATAAGAAATAAAACTTCAAGTAGTAGAGCGTGTCTCTGCACGACACGTATTCAAGACCACGTAAAAATATAAAAATTTCTTCAGCCGGTGACAGGCGGTTTTCATTGATAGTATTTCACCATTCACGGACTGTCGACTGTTCGTGCAACAACGTCATCAACGGCCCATTAACGCTAAAGTTGGCAGGAAGGTACCAATCAGGTGAAAATAAAAAATATGGGTAAAACTAGAGGATCGATAAAGGGCACAGCTAATGTCAGTGCACAATGGAGCAATAAAAACTACAGCAATAAAAGGTTAGATCGAAGATTACCGATAATGGTGTGCGAGCCGGATCAAACTGTTGTTGCTGTACCTCACGTAAATCAGTAACCACTACTCTGATATCTTCAGCATGAACTAGGCAAGATTTAAGGAAGCCGGATGTTGCCATGGGTTATCCAGTCGTCCTTTTGGTGAAACTACCTCCTTTAGCTGCAAGATAAAGCAGGAAAGCTAAAGATGAGGCTACTGGAAGAAACTGAAATTCTCCTCTGATGCTTCTGACGCCCACAACTCCACTCCTTTCCGTATAGGAGAGGTTCCTTAGCATGTGGCTTAAAACTCTTCCGCAAGGTAGTGAAGCTGCACACCAGCAAGCGAGGCATACAGGACAGGTTGTATGCACACCTTGCTTAAGGGTGACCAGGAGTAACTGCACTACAGTCTAACTCATTCTGTCTTTTAGCTAAAGCTTTGTAACCCAGACAGTTCATCCTTATGTCCAGGAACAAAAAACGAAACCAGCTTACGCGGGGAACTGGTATGGTTGGCTGGCATTACTTGCCAATAATTGGAAATCAGTCTCATTATGGCCCACAGTAAAAAATAATCCAAGTTATATAGCTGCTTGCATAATCAGATATAATGTTTTCATCGTTCCAATACAATTGCTGTGACGCAGAAGAGAACCTGCATGTGTAGGAGAGAGAGAGAGAGAGAGAGAGAGAGAGAGAGAGAGAGAGAGAGAGAGAGAGAGAGAGAGGAGAGAAGAGAGAAGGCCTAAGAAAAAAAAAAGGTAAAGCAGTTGGTGCAATCTTTATACAGTATACTTCACTATGCATCTGTAAGAAGAAAAGGAATGGTATAGAAAACAAGCTCAAAAGATACTCAGCTGCTTCTCAGGTCCAGTTACTTATAAATGCAAGTAGGAAAGTAAATTATATATATAAATATATATATATATATATATATATATATATATATATATATATAAACAATTAAATTCACACGGAATATGCAGGTATGGAAACGACGTTGGTGGTATTGGAAATGGCGGTTGTCCAGTGGGATGGTGGAAACCGCCATCGTCAGTCAAACGGAGAATTAGAATTTGTCAGAACACTTGAAATCAGATTTCAAGGGCGGGTTAATACCAAGACGCGTTCTCAAGCAAGTGTTCCACCGGATAAGCCCACCAGATTCGACACAGGTGGGAGCTAACGAGGATTAATAACATATTCCATATAAATACGCTTGTCACTCGATAATTGCCTAGAACCACCAGTGATCAAGATTGAAGATTTTCAATCGAAATATGTTTGTTTTGTTGTGTAATAAGTGTTTTTATGGGTTTTTAAACTTCATAGAATGTTGTTATATTACAGTAAAAAACACATTTATACATACATACACATATATGTGTATATATAGATAAAATTGCAATAGCTAATGCCTTCTTAACTTCTCGAATTCTTCACACTTTTTGGATACGCTTGTCACTGCAAAGCCTTGGATCCAAATGCAAGAAATATGAAGTAATTTTGATGTCTGGTAGCGGGAATCGAACCCGCATCTCGAGTAATCAGAACGAGGTCACGCTACCGACCTGGCCATGCCGGTCATTCACCTGTGTGAAGAATTCTATAAGTCAAGAGGGCATCTACCGGTAAAAAGTGACCAGTAATTCTGTGTGTATGTGTATGTATATATATATATATATATATATATATATATATATATATATATATATATATATATATATATATATATATATAGTGTGTGTGTGTGTGTGTGTGTGTATGCGCGCGTGCGTGTGTGTGTGTGTGTGTACTGTTACACGATCTTAATTCCAGCTAAAGGGGTGCCCAGTTGTTGCTATTTTGTTCCTCACTTGAGTTTGGTGATTTCATAACACTGATCTTTCTGATCGATGATTAAACTGTGATAAAAGTTTCCTGATGAAATTTCGTAAGTTACATCATAACGTTCATTTTTTTAACAAATTTCTTCTCATCTTTATTTATGTTATGTGCTAATTCAAGAAAATTTTCTTTATTTGCAAAGTTAAGAAAATGCTTGATAGAACGTAAATTATCAGTGATCTACCTTTGTAGTCACTCCCGTTATGCATACATACGTACATACGCTTATACATAATGTAAAATTTAATTATAAAATTATCAGCAATGCCACTAAAAAGATTCTTTTTACGATAACTCAACTATCGGTATTTTGAATTGTAGTCTATGGGATGAATAAAAAAAAAAGAAATGCAAGCCTCTGAAAATTTATTACGCTGCCATATAACCGCGAGAGAGAGAGAGAGAGAGAGAGAGAGAGAGAGAGAGAGAGAGAGAGAGAGAGAGAGAGAGAGAGAAATTATTTCTGTCCTTAGCACAGTCAACCTACATATGTATGGATGCAGATGGTGTTCACGAGCTCTGTTCTGGCATCATTTAGCATCTTGCCACCAAACAGCCAATTTTTATCCATATTATTACACAAATAAAGCAATGTACAATCGTTCAGTTGATGGTACAATACATGGTCACAAATATGTACTTCTTAGGCGTTTCCAACAACAGTGGTTGCTCGGTTAAGGCTCTGACAGCGAGATGCACAAGATGCCAGAAAATTGCTGGCTTGGCACCACTGCCATAAGAAACACAAATTGGAAAACTGGTTCCAGAACAGAGCTCAGAACGACCGGTTTGTCCTGTTTGATTTCCCATGGTGGAGAAGACGAACTTCATCCTCTATTCGGAAGGAAGCCCAACGTCTCATGAAAATTGAACATAAAATGATAAAAATCGTATTAACTTAAGACTTTGCATCTCTCTGTGGTGGGGAATTCATAATAATTAGCAACACTCATCGCCAGAGATTTAAGAGAACAAGCGCAGAAGGGTTTACTCTCTCTTGTGAAGTTTGTCTCTTTGTGTTTCGTTTGGTTCTCGGAGACTGCCTCCTTACACAAGTATCGCCTTGGTACCACTACTGCTACTATTAGAGATAATAACGATGTGGATACGCTCAGCATAGCTTGAAATTTCAATGGTAAGAAGTCCATGTTCAAAATAATTGTGTACTATCCATTTGTACTGAAGCGCATTTCAATATGAAACTAAACTTTATGCAGATCTGATCAATCTTTTTAATGCATCTGCATACACTTTCAGACGTAATATACAACTTTATTATTGTGGACTCCTTAGCAATAATAATAATGACCAAAAGAAGAATACGATAGAGAAGATGAAAATTGGACATAATTCAACGAAGCAGCTGTTTTTAAGAAAAGTGCAGTTCCGACATGCTTCGCATCGCATAATTGTGGCGAGGAAGCGGAAGGCCACGTAAATGAAATGTCATGTGATTTCAGCATGTGCTTCAGATACTGGATGAATTATTCATAGCGAATAAAAGGCGGGGCGAGGGGGGGCACAAGGAAGTAGATGGTTGGTTGATTCTCTCAGGCCAACAAGTGGCTTTCTGACAAAATTTCGAACCCTCTCTTGTGTTGTTGCTTCTGAGCTGCGTGCGTGTGTCTGTCGAGGCTGTTGGGTATGAAGAGTTCACCGGGGACACGTGCTACGGCGAGGTCTGAAGTTCGAATGCAGAACGAAAGGAAAATTTTGGATTCTGGAGGGTGGGGTATGAAGCAAACACTGGGAAGGAGTCGCAAGCGTGACGTCATCTTGTCTGTAGCCAGCCAACCGCCAATGGATCTATAAAGACCGGTGCGTTTTGGGTCCGAAGAGAGGAAGGCAACTAACAAACACACGCTCGTCTCGAGAACGCCAAATATTAAGGCCATTCTTCCTCAGTGATCCTTATCTCATACTGGTTCCGCAGTTTTACAAAATACGAGCCTACTCTGTTAATTGCTCACTTAGATATACTGCTCACTTAGATATACTTCACAGCGATAAAGATATATTATTAATATTGCAGAGTACTTGTGGACATAAGCCATATTGCGATAAACTTCGGGAACTGAATGCTTCAACAAAGTGTAGCCTAGGTGCGAAGTACACAAATAACTCATCATAAGTTCTATTTTAACAGAAAGGTCCCACATCCGCACTTTTCGATGAAAGTTGGTTAATTTGTAAAACTGTTTGTAACTGTACACAAGAGACTTTTGCTGCCAAATTCACTGCGTCGTCATTTCTGTTTTTGTTGTTTCTTTGTACAACTTCATTTCGTATTTGAGCAAAAAAAAACACGATTTTGTTGTTTACTCAAACTAGCATACACAACCAATAAGAACTGAACTGTCTGATTTTTGCACAGACCATTATATTTCTTCCGGGGGTAAGTCGTAACTGCTCTGGCCAAATATGGTGATGTAAAAGACGACGAGTGAGAAGACTCTCGTGGAAAGCCCGTGAGAAACGCGTAGACCAAGGTCTTCGGGGCAGACGTGCTTCTAAAGTCAGCTTACGAAAGTTACGTCATTTCAACGACTGTTTTCGCAGCTTATCCCTTACATGAACACTGAATATACTCCAAAGATATCGTATTGCTATTGCTACATCTTTTGAAAATCATCTACTTTTGCATGTCAACATTTTTAACACCACTAGCAATGGGTTTCAAAATATCTACACTGGAACAGAAACAAGAACACCATCACCAGCCTAGGGAACATGTTCAGTTGGTTGCCCCACAACAAGCTCAGTTGCTGCAGCAGTGAGAGTGACTTTCCCTTTCTTTCTAACGATTCAGGGAGCAATGAAAAAAGGAGAGAGCGTTTTCTAAAATGGAATGATACTTTGGACGGCAAATCACCAAGGAAACTCGATCTCCAAGCTCCATGCCAAGGATTTCGACTCTGACATCCTTAACGATGTAGATAAAATTTAATGTGCGCTAATTCTACATGTATATTGATAACCAAGATACCAAGAACTTCTATGTAACTACAAACCAAAAGACGAATAAAATAGGAATTTCCTTTAAAAATTCGCTCGACTTAGTTCTCTTTTTGGATACAATTCAAATAACTTTCCATTAATGTCACAGGACGCCATCTTTATGCGTTTTTTCCAGTTACTGAGAAAAAACGTTCCATGTAGGTAAGTGCACGGGAGATCGATTACTTCGTCTGCCCAGGAGAGAGAGAGAGAGAGAGAGAGAGAGAGAGAGAGAGAGTCTAGATTCACAAACCTGAGTGCACCAGTAAGGAGGAGCTTTATCAAGAATAACGAAGGGCTTCTTTTTCCTGAATGACCAGGAGAGGGGTTAGCAATATCGCCAACATCGGCACATTCGTGAGGCTTCTCGTGCCTTACTGGTCAGCTTTGAGTACGGCAAAAATTTACATCAGCAGCTTTCATATGCTACAGTAAAACCTTCCCTAACACACTCTTAGGTCTTCTAGGAGCTGAGAGACAACAACATTCTTATGAAGCCCCATCTGCAGAATTTCACGATATTATTGAAGTTAATTTTTGCTTTCATGCCGATCTGTCTAGTAGGACTAGGCCTTGTTTTCTTTTAAGTTAATTTTTATCCACCGTATACTCATTACACAGAGTGATTCTGAAGGACACTTACTCATCACAGAATGGTCTTGCAATAAAGGGAAAATGTAGAATTTTTCTTTTCCACCAACATAAGGCACCAGTGACCTGTGATGATGACACAGCAGCGCCACCTGGAGAGCGACGTGTCTTGTGCAATATAAGGATTACTTAGTTCGCCCCTCAAGCAAAACTTTTCCCAAGAGCTACGTGCTCTCTTATTCTTGAACATTACTTAACATCGCGGTCTTACGTTGGAGAGAAATTTCGTTTCAAAGAAGATATCCTGATGTCCCTATTAACAGTGAGATGACAAATTCAAGATTGGTGGTCGTATAATAAAGAAATAAAGATAACCTTGATAACATAATTTATGAATCACCTTACGTGGTGGTCTGAAAACGTTTGATGGCGAGGCTAAAAATGATTGGTAGCCATATGACTTAATTCAAACAGGTACCAAGTGAATATACATGCATCCTGCAAGAACAACTGGAGATCTCAGAAATAAAGAGTGGTTTTCAAACGAAGGCGAAGTCACTGTTCTTCCTTTGCCATCTGCTGTTTTCCAAAATAACAACGAGCATCGCATAATCTTGTAACAGACGTGGACAGCTGACAAAGAAAATCCCTATTTTTTCTTATTCTCAGTAAGCGTTCTTACTTGCCCTTCAGTACCACCCATCCTTTTCTGAAATTCCCTTTCCTCATAAATAACTTATTTACTACCTATCCTCGGTAAATGTTCTAAACTTTACTTCCATCAACGTAAAAAAAAAAAAAAAAAAAACAAGAAAAAACGACGTCAAGTAATCATCGCCAGGTGAAGTAAAAGGATAAGATTCCGGTTGCTACGTGATTTTCTGACGTCCCTGGGAATTATAACGAGCTTCTTCTTGGTAGAGACGCTGCCTCTGCTCCATGGCACCGGCTGATTAGAATTCCACGATGATCCCAACTGTGGCGATAGTGTACGGAGGAACTGCAACAGATATCAGTAGGAATTCTTCTTTTGCAAAACTATTTCAGGCCTGACAAACTTCTGGTCTTAATATCGACCCAAACCGCAAGGCAGTTGTTGTGTGCAAGTTTTGTGCTTACGAAATGGAGCAATTGAAAACAAAAAAATTGAGAGCGTATCCTGAAGTCTAATCCTCTGAAATTGCAATTTTGTTACTGGCTACATATTCAAAGAGGGAATTTATCAAACAAAAGCTCGATTTAAATGTGATTTACATAACGTAAATTATATAAAAACCAGAATATTCTATGAAAAACACAAACTAGCTGAGAATAACTGTTATCTTACCTCACGCTTACTGTATATTGCACTTGCATAAACCTAGCACATCAAGAAGTTTGAAATGATCGGTTGTCAGTATAAGACACAAAATATGGCAATCACGCCGAATAATGTGAGTAATTATGGAGGGAATGTATTGAACTTATCTTCCTTTTATCGATAAGGTAAATACATTTGTACTGATCATTTATAGTTCATATTTCCTTCAATCTTTATTTTTTTTAGGGTTATAACTTTGTGGATGGAAGTCTTAAGTTTCTTCTTGAATATATCAAAAGATTCACATCTTTTCAGTTCCGCGTAACTTTAATGCGTAATCTTGGTGCCATGTGTTCATAAGTCTTTTTTCCCAGTATCTTTGTCGCCTCACAAACATATTCTGATCCTCGCTCAAACGAGCAGTTAAACTTAACGTGGCATATGAATCGTAGATATATTTAGGATATTTGGTTTCAGACTCTTATGGCGATGTAAGATAAAGCAACGACAAACGTTACAGACTAATTAAGCCATAAATAATTTTTAGTACTTTAAGGAAAGTTATGATTGATACAATTAGAAATTCTTAAGAACCGATGAAAATGTCGGTGTTTCCGTAAAGAAATTAAAATCATGATTTAAGTATTTCTGGGGCTGGGTTAGCTGCCAAGAAAGAAATTAACTTTAAAAGGAAAAGAAACTAAAAAATAATAATAATAATAATAATAATAATAATAATAATAATAATAATAATAATAATAATAATAATAATAATAATAATAATAATAGGAGGGTAAACGCAAATGGGCGAATTCATACAGACTAGAAGGCTTTTACTAGAAGCAGTACTTTTCTGCAGAAATTCATTATGGTCACTCTACGCCCTTTTCCGAAATTCCACGAATATACACATAATCAAACCATATCGAAAATAACCCTTGAACCCTTACGCGGTTGCTGAGGTCTCCGCCTACCACTGATAAAATTTCTTATGGAGGTGAATAAGGATAAATCTCATCTGACATCAAAAGCCACATCCACTGATCTTAAATACTCATGCACAAGCACGCCATGTTGTCTTTCTCTCTCCCTCTTCCCCTTTTGTTTATCTGTATATACTTGTAGAAATCAATTTTTTTCTCTCTGAAAACGTGTCTTTCTTAACCTCGCGACAATTAAAGTAAATTTATTTTTAATTAGTTACAGACAAAAAATTTATCCAGGATTTTTGTCAAAGATAATTTTCTTACAAGTATAAACTTATTAATCTCAAAAAAAAAAGAGGTGTTAATATCCAGACTTCCAGAATCAATTGTAAGTTATAAGTAAGAGTGCGTTTGTTTGTTCTCTTGATGCAATGAAATCGTTGTTCTGATTCATAGATACAGCATTTCTTTTGAAAAAGATAGGAATGGTAAAGTTCCTATACTTTTGTACGAGTCCTTACTTGTAGACATTGTCATCTGGTTCTAATATGGTGATGTTTTACAATTATACGTGTAGTAGAAAAATCGCTGCTGTTTTATTTTAAGGTATTCGATAAGGTAAAAGTGTGATTTCTCTTGTCCTTGGGGGAAGCTGCTTATGTCATTCAGGGGAGACCGCCACAAATCAAACGGTCCGCTGCCCTCTGCTGGTCATTCTCTCTCCCATGAAACATAAATGCATTAGTATCCCAAGCCATAAATACTTTTTATATCCCACTCAGACCTAATTGATTTTCACTGACATGCTCTTACAATCTATAAGAACTAGTTGTAGTGGGTTTAAGGGAGTGTACAGGTCTACTTCCTTAGTCATCAGTAGCCACTGTCTGATTTAACCAAGTCTCACGTGGGTATGGATAGAGACGGGAATGTGGGCTTGGACGCTAAGGAAAATTTTGATTATGGTCAGTCTCCAGGGCACTGTGCAAAAGTGCAATGACCTGTTCCTTGCCTGTGTTCTTACTGGCGATTTTTGATAGACCATTACTACTACTTACTTCCAAGAACTTCGAGTAGGAAAAGCAGTTTTTGTGGGGGGAATTATAAAGTGTTGCTCCCCTGTACGGAAAATATCTTAGAAATAATATCTTTTTCTCTTACAACAGAATTACATTGTACAAGAAAAGGATAATATTTCTCGTACAATGTAATCTATCTTGCATCTATTATTTACTAAAAGATGACATCCAGGACAAATAAATGTCACGACAGTTAGCGCCGATAAACTTAAGTTTGATAGTGCGTTGAAAATCTATTGTGGAGACAGTTTATTTATTGACAAAGCAAACTTTGTGTTAGAGCATGTAGCCGGGGAGTATTGTAAAAGTCAGCGCGAGACACTGGTATGCTGTGTCCCCATGGCAGTTTAA
Organism: Macrobrachium rosenbergii; assembly: GCF_040412425.1. NCBI lineage: Eukaryota > Metazoa > Arthropoda > Malacostraca > Decapoda > Palaemonidae > Macrobrachium > Macrobrachium rosenbergii. The sequence continues at coordinate 20,092,159 of NC_089760.1, read as the reverse complement.
TATTTTTTTATTAATGCAGTGACGGGAGAAGTCGTGGAGTGGTTAGGGTGTGTAGGTGCAAAGTTATGAGATGACTAAAAAAAAAAAAATCGTGAATGGAACGGAATTTGATTCGTTCTAAAAAAAATTTTTTTTTTTTTTTTAATTCTTACCAAGATGAAAAGTGGACGTTGCCTACGTTTTTCTTGCCGAAACTCACCTAGTTTAGCTTGAATTAGGTTAACTCAGATAATTATGTCATTAAACCTGGAGATGTAAACTACTGCTCCAAATAACAGTCTGTGAGAATCTTCAACTACAGACGGTGTGTAAGACACGAATGTTTTTCCTCGAGATCCTTATTTGAAAAATACGTCCGGGTTTTTGGACCTTGCATACACAAAGAAATATCCTTCAGCGTCTAGCGATAAATCTCCCTCTTCCTGTCGTGCTGCTCTTCAGAATATAAAACACCACTTTCTGCATACTGTTGTGAACCAGAGTTATCATTACACATTTCCAAAGGTCTCCAAAAATTATGCTTCTCTTTAAACACCGGGAATCTCTCTCTCTCTCTCTCTCTCTCTCTCTCTCTCTCTCTCTCTCTCTCTCTCTCTCTCTCTCTCTCTCAGTAATACAATGAAGTGAATGAGATTTTCAGGTTTTCTCTGTTTCACTCTCCATAAGTGTTGTAATCAGAAACCTGGATAGCTCTCTCTCTCAATCAATCAATCTATCTATCTACTAAGCATTGTAATAAGAAAACAGAAAACCTTCTTCTCTATCTTTCTCTCTTTTCCTCTCTCTCTCTGTCAAGATCAGGGGATCAATAGCGAGACACGTGCGGGGCTGAACTCGTGCTAGCAGTTCGACCTTCACGCTGCTTGCGATTGTTCAATGGCATTCTAAAGCATACGCAAAGTAATGAATTACAAGATATATAGTGCTATAGCCTTTCAAAAGCTATTACCCCGGCATTGGGTGAAATAATTTCTTTGTCAACTGATTCATTCTTTTGTTAATGTTTTTCCCGTTTTTGTTTTATCTTCTATCCTGGAGCTCTAGGACAATGGAAACCTCTCTCTCTCTCTCTCTCTCTCTCTCAAGAAGAACATTTTATTTTTAGTCTTGTAGGGATTTTAAAGGCATCAACCAGTTGCAAAATCTCTGCGCTCGCACTGCAGTGTACAAGCAGCTTTTCCGTATATTCGGTGTTGATTTTATGATGACTGACGCTTTTATTTATTTATGCCTTTTTCTAGTTATTAAACTGATAGAGGAATGTTTATATCTACCACACGATTACCCACTCTAGTTAATACATCCATTCACTTTATAAGTACTTCGACCTATCGCCGGAGTTTTCAAATATCAGGAGCTAAATTGTTAAAAATCAACCTTAAAATAGAAAAATATTTGTTTCGTAAAACCGCTCCAAAATGTCCTCACCCCCGGGGACATCTCAAAGCCGATCGCTACATCTAGGTACGTGACTCCTAAAGACTTTTCTGAAATTTGAGTCTCTTTCAAAATGAAAAGTGGTATCTTGGTGCTTTCTTTAACGGGCCGGCGTCATGATGGAACGTGGGGCAAAGGCAAGGTGGAACGTCCTGGCACTTTCTCTGACGGACAGCCAGGGCACGCAAGAACGTCTCTCGGTTGAAATATGAAACCTTTTTCTTGCCATAGCAGATGCCTTATACTAGTAACAAATACGACTACACTGCAGAATTTGTAGGTTTTCCCGGCAATTGTTCCCTTGAGACTCTCCTAGCAACTCCCGTTGCGACCAAATGTAGACACACAAGAAAATTATCGTATTTGTACTCAGCACTGAGTGAGGTACTCGCCAACATCACTTGGAAATGTAACTAACCATAAGAGGAGTCAAGATTTTCCCATTCAAGCTTAGAAGTGATTTCCGGGAAAAAGAGTCTGTCATTTATGACTACGCTGTTTCTCCAGTCGAGGCTGCTGTTCCTGTTCATTTCTGTATAATATAAAAAAGATATTTTATGCTTCTCATTATAACCTCTACCTCCTGACCCAATGAAGAAACCCCGTGAAAGAAAGTATATTAAATGTTTGGAGTATATTAAATGTTTGGAGAATCCTCGTCAAAATCTACATTGCCAGAAGCAGAGATGCTCTCTCTTCTATGAAAATAAAAATACTGAGGTATAAAATCAACCATTTTGCAGCTTCTTCTCAAGCACTTGTATATCAGAGCTTTTTGTGGACTTCGTACAAGATGTTAACGGCGTTTTAAGATGGAGCAACCTCTTACGCTCTGCCAATCAGCCAAAGGCATTCAACAGGTCTCTAATTCGTCTGCAACTCTGATTTCTGTAGGCTTTTTCTCTCATGATTCTGTTGTTATGTCAGTTAATCACTTGGCAACTATTAAGTGCCATGCCAACTGAAGCCTAGATGAGCTCATTTGTTCACACTGTGGGCAACACAACCACAAACTGTTGCAAACAGAGCCTCTAGTACACCTTTTACTTTAAATATATACTACTCAAATTACTTTTCCATTAAAAAATGTCGACTGTCTTGAATTTTGTGTTTATTCAGCACCCATGTCAGGCACTATTTCTCCAACTAATTGTATGATGAATCTTCCGTGCATTTTTAACTGATTCTTTTATGCCTAAAACATCTTGGACTTGAAGAACTTGGGTCAGTCAATTTAACCTTCAATCCACTGACTGATTTTCTTTATGAAAAGAATGGTTAAGGCTGATATGTTATTTGCTGAATATTAATTCCCATTTGTTTCATGAAAGTTAGACAAGTCCAGAGCAATGCATCCAGGCAGTGGATAAAGGGTTTGTTGTAACTTTACATGTTTCTGTAACACTGACTGTCTCTGCACTTGTCTTTCACGGTAGCATGGGCATCGGTAAGATCGACAAGTAGGACTAATTTCACAGGACATTTTTTATTTTCGCTCTAGTCTGCTACACCTTCGGTAGCACTACCTTCGTGAGTGGTTTTGGCTTCATGCAAAGAATGCCTTCTGCATCTTTTCCTTTCTCACAAGAAAAAAAAAACATCTTTGTACATAGGCGAATTTGGTAGTTGGAGAGTCTGATGGTCTTGGCACAGGTGTGAACTCAATTTCGTATGGAACTGCAATTTGGTCCTTTCCAAAGTTAAGTATACCTTAGTTTTACCAGACCACTGAGCTGATTACAGCTCTCCTAGGGCTGGCCCGAAGGATTAGACTTATTTTACGTGGCTATGAACCAATTGGTTACTTAGCAACGGGACCTACAGCTTATTGTAGAATCCGAACCACATTATAGCGAAAAATGAATTTCTATCACCAGAAATAAATTCCTCTAACTCTTCATCAGCCGGCCGAGGGAATTGAACTCCGGCCCATCGAGTGACAGTCTGAAGCTCAACCGACTCACCAGCTGGCCGAATACAGTCTCCTGATAGAATATTCTTTACCATGTTTGAGTATCGGAAGGTGAACCTTTACTTGCATGCTCATTAGCAATTTGTCTATGAGAGGTAGTATTTATAACCCAGCTCCCCTCAACTTTGTTTTTTAAGTTTCGTCAATCTGTGTTTCATCCGTTTTTTTAATCTTTCACTTTGATTTCTTTGCCTGAAAAAGGACTAGGGTTTACTGAGGCCATAATGAGAAATACTAGTGCAGTAAGAAGAGTAGGGGTCTGCCAGCCAAAATTATAAAAATCAAGACTCTTGGAATTAAGCATATAATAAAAAGTGTAATTTCTATACGTTTCAAGAAGTATGAAGGGCATTATGCAGTCTTTCAACTGCCCATAACGACACAAATTCCTTAAGACTTCACAGAAAAGCAATATTTTACATATCAAATTGTACTCTGTTGGCACGGAAAGCAATATTCCGAAGTCGTTATGGAAACTGTTTTTTCTACAAGTCGGTTTTAAAGGATAATAATTCTATTTTATATGAAGAAAATATACATGTAATGAATTTAGAATTAAGCCTGAAATTAAATGATACTCTGGAAAATTTTTATGCAACATAAAAAACCAATTTTCATCAAAATATAAACCTTCGGCCACAATTGCTAGCATCCCCTCTGTGAGAAAAGATCTTCGAGTTTTCATTTAAGAGCAAAAATGACTCACTCGTTGTTTTAAATATAACAGAATAACTGGACATCCTACCAAGAGTGACGGTTTATAATTTAACTTGTAAATGGAGTTATTTCCATAGTTCTGAAAACAACTTTGAAACTGATTTCTGCTTTTTAAAAATCGAAGGCAAAAGAATAGGGTTTAAAATTAGCATCGTTTCCGCACTAAATTACATAGTCACCGACTGAGAGTTCGCTGCTGAGTCATCCAGTTAGCAGTATCATTAGTTTCTATTAACCCGTTGTACATTCTTCCTGTAGCACTGTAAGGCCGGTGTCACACTGTGCGTCGTCGCCTACGGCGAAACCGTATGCGGCTCATCACCTTGTCATAAGCGGCAAAGTCGCTCAGTTTCAGCTAGCATAGATAGGTTAACTATCATGTTGTCCAAAATGAATGTTATTTTGCATTAGAAGCAGAGGGCTTACTGAAAGAGCCAACTCGTCGTAAACACTGGATTCACCCATTTAATGCAGAACGAGAAACAAGTAAAAGATTTGAAAAGTTAAATGAGAATATACAAAAACATGATGAAAGGTTTTCGAGAATTACCGAATGTCTAAAGCTTCTTTTGATGAACTGCTGGAAGAGCTGAGGCCTCATATCTCGAAGCAAAATACAGTTTCGAAGATCAATATCTCCAGAAGAAAGATTAACAATTACACTAAGGTGAGTAAAAAATAAATAAATATTAATACATGATTTATTCAGACTGGAAAAAATGGTAATGTAATACAGTAACACAGTATATTATAATAATTGCCAAATAGAAGAATCAAATGTAAAATAAAATACTTGAATTCTGAAAAACTATTTCATAATCAAAGCAAGATGTTTAGTAAGGAGATTGTCAATCATTTGAAAGTCCTGTGAAGACGTGATTGGGTATCTATGGTGCCATGATGGACAGGAGTTGGTGACATAGAGGATCCTTACGAGATGGTTTCCACAAGAGATGGTTCCTGCATTAGTTGAGATGGTGCCTGATGGTCCTGCGTATGGGCTGGTGCCTGCATATGAGCTGGTCCTGCATGTGAGCTGGTCCCCTGCATTTGAACTGGTGCCTGCATTTGATGAAATGATGCCTGCATATGAAGTGGTCCCTGTACATGTAATGGTGCTTGCATATCACTGCTTGACATAGAAGCAGGATAACTTTTGAAAATGATAAGAGGGATTCATTACGGACTGCTGAAATGAAAGATATGGTACTTGAGGTAATTGACCTGGCTGTAAGTTCTGTGATTTTTTTTTTTCGTCGGATGTTAAAGTCTGAAATCTATTTTTGTCATCATTAGTTTTGTAATCAGGAAGAATGATATTAAAAATTATTTGTCTGGACTTTCTGTTTGGTGCTTATCACAATATCCTTATCACCCTTTTCCCAAAGTGATGGCCTTGCATGAATGCATTGAATGAATAAATCAACGTCAAACATCTTTGTAAAAACAAGTGGTTCAGTGGAGCGCCGTAGCCGTCTGGTGTGACCACGTGCATAGAACTATGTGTGTTTTCCCATGGCAGCAGGACGGATGCGGCGTTGCGGCGGTCCGGCGCTGCCGCAGCATGCTGCGGCGCAGTGCGGCGGAAACGGCAGCACCGCACTAGTGTGACACCTCTCATTGGTTTGTGTGTGATATCACAATGTGCGACACCGCATACGGTTTCGCCGTAGCGGCGACGCCGCTGACAATCGCCTAAACCGCTCTCTCTTTGTCGTTTCTCTTTTCGTAATAAACACTTCAGTCCTCGTTAGATATTGCAGGAGGAAAACTGTGATAGTATCAAAACACTTTATACACTCTAAATGCCATAAGACTTGCTTCACCAGTGCGCCAGCACGTATTCGATTCCTGGGAGAGACACACATTGTATTTACAGTGAACACAGCCACGGCGGATAAACAGCAACCTCACCCCACGATGACAGCTGAGAGCCGAAACGGTTGCTCTTTTTAAGTCTCTGTCTCTGTCTCTGTCTCTCTCTCTCTCTCCTAATTACCGGGTAACTTTCCGTCACACACACACACACACACACACACACATATATATATATATATATATATATATATATATATATATATATATATATATAGTATATATGTGTATATATATTATATATTATATATATTACAGTATATATAATATATATATAATATATACTGTGTATATATAAGTACAATTTCGACCGAGACTATGGGGGATAAAATATAAAATGTAAATTTACATATATACAGAGAAACTTCCTAAGAAGTGTAGCTCAAACGGAAAGAATGGAAAATGGTTGTTAAAAAGTAGTTAAATCGTCATCTACCATATGGTACAACAGCCTTTTAAAATTTATCAGCCGTTTTTGACCACCTGTTCCTTATTATGCTTGTGTTTTTTATAGTGTTTCTGTATGTAAAATGTCTTTCAATATTCTTGTCTTACGAAAACTGTCATTAGCAAGTGGAAGTTCAGTTTTAATATTTTTTTACTGCACACACATTTGTATAGAGCTATCCCTTACCTAAATAAAATTACTAACAAATATATATCCATATCTATGTCTATTTATTTGTCGGTCTATCTATCTATCTATATATGTATATATATATATATATATATATATATATATATATATATATATATATATACACACGAGTTCTCACTTGTGTGTGTATGGTTATTCAAATACTAAATGTTCACTTCTGTGACGTTTCCAATGTCCATAAATAGCGCGCGCTAGATATAAGCGTGGGCGACAAGCAAATAAAAATGACATACTTTCATTCATTCCTGAACATAATCGAGGGGGAATCAAGGGCAATACAGCCGAGCAAGGGGCGAGCAATAAACAGACAGAGAGACAGATAAATAGATAAATAAATAAACAGCCAGACATACACGAGGCGAGAGACTCGCAAATGCCAACAAGTGGAAAATGTCTTTGATCAATACTTCAATCTCCTGCGGGAGGATTGCACGTGACTGACTCTTCCCCGTTCTCCTGACGACATGTGTCGTTACTCTTTCTTGATTCCTTTTCTCCTGCGTATTGATTTCTCACAGACCGAGAGAAGACAGCACCTGGTCGGTGGGAGGAACAAAGAGCTGGCTGGGAACAGGTTCTTGGGTGGGGAAGGAAAAAGTGATGGATCGGTAAAGGGGTTAATTGTGGAACAAGATAAAGCAATGAACTTTACCCAGCAAGCTTTTGCAAATACGAATGACCATGTATAAACAGAATGAAAGCTTAACATCAAGAACGAATGGGTAAATTAAATATATGCAACAGAAACAACTTACATATTCTATGACTGGTAACAAAATAAATACAATTACGTACCGATAAATGAATGTATAAATAAATGAGCACAGGCTAAATATTAAAAAGCCTACGAAACAGTTTTTAAGTGCACCTCCCTGAGACTCAAGGGTGGAAACCCATAGTATAGTCTGGAGTGCAGCCTAAAGTAGGTGAACAGTAGTCACATGGTAACCACCTAGCAAAACATATTTGAAAGGAGGAGATATTAAGAAGCCATTTTACGAATTATGTTCCTGGCGATATTCCCTGAATAGGGAATAAAGAGAACGAAAAGGGACAGGAATCAATTTAGACCACTGATTATCAGCTCTCCTAGGGCTGGCCCGAAGGATTTAAAACAAACAAATAAAAGAAATCATAGGTGAAGACTAAGGAAATGAATTATTAAGACTGTTAAAACAAATAAATGAAAGAAAACCCCAAAGCCAGGATGAAGAGAAAAAAAAAAAGAAAAAAAAAGATGATAAGAGCAAAAGACCTGTTGAAAGGTTCTATGCATTTGTTTTTGAGATGAAGTTGCGAGCCCCGTGCCCATACATAACAGACGATCAAGGGAGACTACTGGCCAGCAACACCTAACGTGAAAGTCTTATACTTATTACAAGATGATTACAGTCGTTATTACCTATTAGGTTTCTTGGTAGGGAATTTGGCATTACTCACGATGATCTTAACTTTAATGCTGATTAATCCGCATATGGTGCCATTTCTCCTTTTCACATATGCCCACTTTATTCTAATAAAGCTTGCTCTGCATACAGTATTAATGTTTTACTTAATAATAATAATAATAATAATAATAATAATAATAATAATAATAATAATAATAGCTGTCTACATACATTTCCATGAAATAAGATTCCCAAAATACCTTGTATACCATGCAGATCTGACCCAGGTCACTGGTAGGAATTTATAAATAAGGTGTTTTCCAATGAATTTCTTTTGCATTTTTGAAAGAACTATTGAACAGGAAAGAATGAATCAAGTACTTAAGGTTTAATTTCCCACGGAACCTAGGTGACTATTAAAATGCAAATAATGTTTATCGAAAAAAATTCTTTTTAGGTATTCAACTGTTCAACAGGGACCTTGGTTAAAAAAAGTTCGTTATATATATTACAATATTTAAGGGAGGATCAGATACATAAGTGTTACGTAATATGAAAGATGTTGTTTGAGCTGGCGACGAGAACTTCGAAAGACTTTTATTTCATTCATTTAATAATTTAAAAAAAAAAAGACTGGAAGCGACAAATGAAGTAAATTATCTTATAAGATCTTTATTTACTTCAAGAATCGTTTTCAAGAAGCTGGTAAAATATTTCCCGTGCAAATTATTACTTTAATAATTTTGACAGTCAGCCAAACATTATTGCATTTCGAATGGGGCATTTATTTGTTGTCTCTTGGAAATGAATGGCCTAGTCAACGAAGCTTTTCATCATTGTATATAATTGCAGATAAAAGAAATAAATTCATAGGTGTAACACTGTCTAATAAGCGCAGCCTGCTTCCATAGTTACCAAGATTTTTAACTAGAAAATAAAACAACAAACATTATCCTAACAATCCCATTTTAGCGTAACGAGACAAGCGTATATCTCATTGTCATGCTGCTGTTTGATTTTCCTATACTGATAAGTCGTGGGCACTAGAAAGCGCATTTACCAATATCCTGGTGCATAATATGGTGGTAAATAAAGATGAGATAGTAGAAGGGGATGGCGGTGGTATACAACAAGGTTCTCTACAGGAAATAGAAAGTTGAAGTGAGTAATGCTAAATCGAACCAATCGTAACAGACAGACAAGAAACCACATGAAAAACAAAATCAAAAGACGATGGCTGTGATAGAGATGGCTACTTATATAAAAGGGTTACTTAGTGTTCATTCATTTCATAATTGTTTACCATAAATTGCATAATACCTAAATGTCTTTCGATTTTATGTTGTAAGAATGGAATGAAATATAAAATTTAGGCCAAAGGCCCAGCGCTTGGACCTATGAGGTCATTCAGTGACGGAAACTGATAGTAAAGGGTTCTAAAGGTGTAACAGGCGGAAAACCTCTACTTGCACTATGAAAAAACTGTTAAGAGAGGGTAGAAAGTAAGGTGGAAGAAAGAAAATATGAATGAACGGAGGTACAGTACGATTCGCGCTACAGGTCCGCTCTCGGTCCTGGTGCGTTCACACGACGTCTGGTCAGAGAGCATCTG
>NC_089760.1:20070000-20077500 GCF_040412425.1 Macrobrachium rosenbergii | reverse complement strand
TATATATATATATATATATATATATATATATATAATATAAAACTCCTCTTTTCTCTCATTTGCAATTCACCTTAAATACACGTTTGGGATCCAAGACCTTATGGTATATTTTGATGTTTCGTCATTCCTAGAGTCACTCTTCTTGCATAAACACTGCGCATCTACAGTACATGTATGTCTCAGCATTTGTTCACCTCCCGGTAATGTCGCGAGCTGATTTTAGCCAATTACAAGACGTCCAGTGACTCAGTCTTCCTTTAACTGGTTTTTTCTAAACCAGGACTTTGTCAAGATGCCCTACATGTTCGGAATGACAGCGCAGCATAAGGACTTACGATGTAGCTCTTGTGAACTGTGAGAACGGTGGTATACTTTTCTTATACCGAGAATGGGAAAAGCTAAAGTGAAAGTTTATAAAGTTTTTCAGTTTCTTCTTAAGTGAAAGACTGTTTCCTGCAGTTGTAAATAAACATTACATAAGAAAGGTTGTCCTTGTGTCACTCAAGCCAAACGAAACAGAATAAAGGCGTAAGGGTGTGAAAGCTAAAACAAAAGTGGTGCATAACAAAGAAATTCTAGCATATCAATCCATATTCCCTGTCGTCTTGCCTTTATAACAAGAAAATCATCTCTAAAGTTACCGTCAGTTCTGTCACAAGGAAATCTCTTCCAAAGCTGACCGTGATTCCGCCAACCCAACCCCCACCCCAATATCTTTTGTCTCCCGAAATTTTTCTGGAACATTTTGCCTGCGTAATTTCAAAACCTAAATTTTGGACTCTAAATGTGCTTGTGGTATATAATTAATAATGAACCAAACGTGACAAATATGTTAAAGTTCAAAAGTAATTCAACAATCAACTTGCAAATGAAGACAACCTAGCAGTGAAAATTAAGAAGTACGAATGAAGGGAATCAGTGACAAATAAGTGAACAAATTACGTACTTGAAACAATATGGTAATGAAAATAATCTGAGGGCAGAAGATATTTTTATGTAACAATAGAATGCAGCTTAACAGCAGATAAAATATGTTTTTGTCATGAAAAAGTAAAAGAAATATAAATATATGGAAAAGTTCTATTTTGCTTCAGAGTTGAAGTGTAAACTTACAGTCACCTAAAACATAAACATAAAATAGAGCGAATAACATTAATAGATGGAACTGAATAAGACATACCTTAAGATGCTTGACGCACAGATTACTGCATTGCGCAATGATGTGAATGATAATCACATGATCACACTACTGGTATGTAAATACGTATTTAGCCTACCTGGTCTACGCCAGGCCTCTTATACTCTTCAAAAGTTTACCACACTTAAGAGTTTCCTCTAGACAAGGGTGTGTCCTGACAAATGGCAATGTATCTAAACCACGACAGTTTTTAAAATTCAACACATCTGTTATTCTAACTATATGAGCAAGGGTGTGAATTTCACAAACGAAATTTAACCAATAATAAGCCAATTTACTTTTGTAATATCAAGACTAATTGACACCTCACTTGCAACTGATCGATCTACCTTCAAGATTTTGTTGGGGTGAATGTGCTTGACAATAAGCGATCGTGACTTATATTTCTTCGTACCAACTTTGTACAAAAACTTCTCCCATGGTTTCGTTGCGACCCTGCTGCCCTCTCCCACCCCCATTTTTTTTCCTTCACCGCCCCCTGGATCTTTTCAACACCCGGCAGGGGGGGGGGCTGGTATGGACCGCGACACCCGCTTCGGGAATGGCGGAGAATCTAAAACAACCAGCTGGCAACCTTACCACACGACACCCGAGCATCTTTCCTTTCATAATCAGATGACATCGCGTTATTAGCGACCTATGTATCTTTATCTGGTTTTATGATACATTACATGAGTTGTATAATAGATTTCATTACCTACTTTTATCTTAATTTTTCTAAGTTTCAGGTTTTCCTTATCTTTTTATTTACTTATCTTGATACGACATCCCCTGTGAGTCCGAAGGTAATAGTTATGTGAATAACTCCTTGCGACCCTCCCTCCCACTCGGGTATACCACCGCGTGTTACCAAGAGTGACTCCAAGGGGGTCCATAAATGTTTCCATTTATCTGCTCCATGAATGGTGATTCAACGCCACTCTTCATTACATATGCCAACAATAATTTCGATGTGTATCGAAAGATTATGAAAATAGTATACGGATAAGGAAAAAAACTAAGAGATATGTCTGCGATACAGACTAACAAACCCTTCGTTTTAGGAAAATAGCAAGGATAAGATACAGACTGGAAACGTTTCCAGTTCTTTTTATAGCTTTACTTTTTTCCTAAAATAAAGGATCTTCATCCTCTGAAAAAGTAGATTCTTTAGTCTGTATCAGAGAAATATCCTGTAGTTTAAACGACAATTCTTTTGACCTCTTAATATATATATATATATATATATATATATATATATATATATATATATATATATATATATATATATATATATATATATATATATATATATATATGTATATACTATCTCTATAATCTTCCGAAGCAAATCGCTGTCATCGAGGGTGTACACTAATTGTTTTTATTTTCCCATGAAGTCATCAAGTTTAGTAGTTATTTACTGCCCCGCCGGTCTTCATGTCGAAAGAAAATTTACGTTTATGAATCTGATTCTCGACGAATGCTTTGCTCATCTACAAAGTATCAAATATCGTAAATGCACGGTCATAGCCCTCTACCGGTGGTTACCACTGGGATTTAGTTAATTTATTAGCAGTTACCCCGAAAATTCCAACGTATGACAGCATTCCACATACTAACGGAGATTTACCCTCAGCAATCTCTTAAATACCCGGCCGTTGCATTGTTAATTCTTCCAATCTCCTAATACTTTCTTCAAAGTTGCAGACTCGATTTCTTTTGTTACTCAAAGTGACGCTTTATTTCCGTCGTCGCGAAAAATTTACATACTGTTTTATTTCCACGATATAAGATCTCAAGACGAATAAATGTCTACAAAAATTCAGTATTTGTTGCAAGGTTGTGCAGAGTGGAGGTCTGTTTACAAATAACTCCCGTCGTATATGATCTAAAATATTAAACTATGCACAAACATATATATGTATATAATATATATACAGTATATATATATATATATATATATATATATATATATATATATATATATATATATATATATATGTGTGTGTGTGTGTGTGTGTGTGTGTGTGTGTGTGTGTGTGTGTGTGTGTGTGCATATAAAAATAAGATAATCACACGCTTGTGTAATGTAAGCGAGTGATTTTCCTATATTTATAGTGTTGATGAAAATAGGGACAATTGTACTAACCCCTCCTCAGGTCTTTCTAGATATCCAATAATAGCAAAGTCATCCGCATGGGTACTATGCAGAATTTTATCAGAGCTCTTTGAAGTAACAAAAGCTGATTTTTCTTTCCGTCGCAGACGACACAATTCTCCTCTTCACACCTGCTACATCTTGACATGAACTCCAAGAGAATTATGAGTAACTTTTAGGTAATGTGATGATACGCGGGATGACCTTGATTGAGGTGAACATTGGACACTGTACCGCAGCGGCAAAAGCAGTGTATTTCAATCTACTGTGTCATTGTCAAACGGAGTGTGAATCGAAAAAATAATAGTCTGGGTGATACTTTTTATCTGATAGAATCTAAGGGTGGGTATGTCCACACTACAGTAAAATATGTCTTAACCACACGTAGGCAACTTGTCGCGCACACACATCACAAACAGATTGAATACAACGATTATCCAGCATTTACCAAGGATTAGTACTCAACTTACGGTCGTAGACTTATTTAAAACCTGTTGGTGATATGTATATAGTCAGCTACCGACGTGTGTTTATAACATGATTAACGGTAGTGTGGTCGCACCGAAAAATGCATGAGTGAAATAAAATTCGAGAAATAGCTAGACAACATTAACGAACATTTTTTATTCACAAAGTGAAGAGTTCTCAGTCTTCTTTTCCTAAAATTACCACTGAGACTCCTCCTTTTCATTTTCCTTAGTGCCTGCAGAGGCATTATTGATCTCTTTTCCTTGTTGTATAATTTATATGCGGCTGGCTTATCATTAACTCTACTTTATTTTTAATTTTACATTCACTGTACAAGAGGAGCACTTGAAGCTCATTAGGAAGATGAGGACAGTACTTTGTAAAAAGTCCTTACGCTACTAAGACCAACAAAATTACATACATTTCTTTATCCCATAATTTTGAGGCACGTGTCGTGCTTATTATTATCAATATCGTTGTCAAGTTATGAACAAGGAGGATTAGACTCAACTCTGTTGTATGGGAATAAAAAAGCAATATCTTACATTCCGAGCTCATGTTCCTATTTATTCCGGCTTTTACTTATTCATTTCAATTGTTAGTTATATTTGTTAGCGGAAGATCTGTAACAGTGCCACAATAATAGATTGATATGTCTTAAAGTCAAGTTTATCTCCGATTTCCATAGGATTTTTTACTTTTCTGGCATTTTTGTTGTCTGATTTCATTCTTACATAATTTTTTTCTTTAGGTTGCTATGCTTTTATAGCGTTTCTTTACTTTCTGGTGTCAGTAGTGTTCCACTTTAAATTGAATACCAAGCCGCGCGTGCACGCACACGCACGAAGACGCACTTCCATAATTATACATGTATTTGTATATATATATTGTTATACTCTCAGGCCGGTTGGAAGGATGAAAATGGATTTTTATTCAACTGCCTTAAGGGCCAACACAACGCTCAGAGTATAAGCGACAAATGTAACGAATAAACTGACTTACCTTGATATCACATCTAGGTAAACCGAGAAGTGGAAGTCGCCTTGTTAAAAACCAGTCGATACTTTAAAATGAATTTATTTACAAACGGAGCAATCAGAACATTAATAAGAAAGGGCTGACTGAGCAGCAAGCAAGCACATATAAGGTGCAATAACAGACAATGAAAGGGCTACAGCCCGGTTGAAACTGGTTTAATGAGTTGGGTAGTTCGCGCAACTGGATTTGAAAGGAGGGGAATGTGTCTAGCGCACCTGGACTGCTAAATCAGAAGACTCGTGCACGTGGCAAGATGGCAGTTAAACGTCTAAGGCTATTTTGGTTCACAAGGCAGGGGCAGACTGCTCGAAGAGTCAGATAACAGGATCTGGAAGAGAATTCCAGGTTAGCATTCAAATCAAATGACTTTCTCTCACATGAAATTACTTACTGCACGATGGAGGAATTGATCAATTAGGTTTGATTAGCACATGGTAACACTATGGTGGGAAGGCTCTAATTATTATCACTGAACTAATTTTCTTTGAGCTTGGGACAAGTCATGAGGGCCAAATGTGCGTGCTAGGCTGACTGGAACAAGGGCTTTGTTTTAGGAGAATGAAAAGTTGGAAATACTGAAAATGGAGAGAAATTCTCAAGAAGAAAAGATAACTGGCAGTAAATTGCAACTTCAAGACGTACCTTATTTCATCTGTGCATGGAGCTCGCTTGCAAACGACGAATTTCGGCCGCAGAAGTCTCGAACTTTGCCAGTTTGAAGGGAAAGGGAGACCACACCTACTGGATGCTTTGGCGGCCTGTGACGGACTGCATGTGTGCAGGCAGGGTGCGAAGCGACTCAAGTGTGGGGCACGAAGGCATCGGTCAATCTGGAAGAAGCAATTAACAGCCAGCGCACAGTTTGAAAAGGGATAGGCCTTATAGCTAAGTCTCCTAAGGGTCAGCATAGCAGCCCAATTACGGCCTTGGCTGGTCTTTTTGTCCTTAACAGCTTTCTACCGCCCCAAAAATCGTGCGAAGCTGGGGCTAAGAGGTCGGTATGGTCCCCCCAAATCATGTGATGTGGGGGTAGGCCTACATAAGTTCAGCCCCCCTTAGTGGAGTCTCCTCCAGCTGCCACTAAATCTGATTTCTAGCTAACGGACTGAAGGGACGAATTTTATAAATACGTGAATATATATATATATATATATATATATATATATATATATATATATATATATATATATATATATATATATATATATATATATATAATACTGTATGTATATCCATAAATGTTTAAAAAGTGTATGCAATTGAGTGACAGGCCAAGGTGAGTACGGTGATTACGGTATGCCTTGATGATGGAAATGTTCTAAAGGAAGTAGTGAGGTATTGTAGGGATTTAAGGGGCACAATGTTACTCAGTATACCAAGGAAAGTGTATAAGAGGACTGTCATTGAAGACTGATAAAGGAAGAACTATCTGGGAATATTAAAGAGAAATTGTAGGTACATGAGAGCGAGTTTGAAAGTGTGAGCAAGAAGAGATAGACGAAGGGAAATGTTAACAAAAGTAAGGTTGTAAAGATAAGTCGAAACCAAGAAAATAAAGCAAGTCATGAAGTTGTTGGAGATAAGTAAGATAACGTAATGATTAACGAATAAAAAAAACGACCGATGTATTGCCTGAGTTTCAGGCAGGAAAAAGTAGTTATGACTTGAATTCAGATTCGTATTGCTGCCAAGGTTAAAGTGCAATCCACAAAGATGAATGATTTATTCGTTGGGTGTCCAGCTGAAAATATTGTGGTGAAGTGGCACCCGCCGTAAATAATATTAGCATAACGGAAAGCTGGTTTTGCAAAGGTTGGTAATATTGTTATGAAGTTCATTGATGGAAGTATAATGAGTCACACAAGGAGGGACTGTAATCTGAATGAATATTATGGATGAAATATCAACTTAATCTTCCCTGAAATAATACATTTTCACCATCGTTCCCTTAGTCTTTTACTAAGATCACCATAGTAACAGGGTCCGCTGTATTTCTAGTCACCACCCAGAAATGGTAACCATGCATCACACTCACTTACGTTTCAAACTACATAAAACTTAAACGATTAGAACTCTCTCTCTCTCTCTCTCTCTCTCTCTCTCTGAAGCTATCTTCAGTCCCGAGGACGGTCTCCGAGGCCATCCCACTTCAGAAGGATTGTATTGATCTCAGATGAACTGAGTTGATGTTATGCAACTTCCAGGAAAGACCTGGTGGGCGATATTTCCTAGACTAATCTCTCTCTCTCTCTCTCTCTCTCTCTCTCTCTGCTTCGCGCACGCAAACTCGCGCTCTCACATTACTGAAAGAATCGCTAACGGCAAAATTTCTGCTAGATGAAACCGCGACATTTTCTTAACCTCATCGGCTATGTACCTCTTATTAAAATACAATAGAAGAAAAATTCTATATTGCGATAATATGTCTTTCAGACGTCGAAAGAACGAAATGAAGGATATTGTTCGATACTGTTCACAATGAGGATTGCGAGTTGCCTTGGACAATTATGTTCTTATCTTATAACTTAATGTTAAAGACGAACAATCTTTTTCAAAATGCTTCGCAGTGAGACATTTCCACCATACCCTTTTTGTAAGTGATCAACAAATGGAGTCTTCCATTAACGAAGAAGAACAATGGTACTTAACAGACACA
>NC_089760.1:20010000-20065000 GCF_040412425.1 Macrobrachium rosenbergii | reverse complement strand
ACTAGATTTTACACACCCTTGTCAGAACGCCAACCATCGACCAACTGGCCAGCAATGGAAGATTTTTTACCAATTTCTACGTCTCTAGCCCCATCTGCAGCCCATCAAGGTGAGAAATATTGAAAAAAAAATTAGTATCACTGTTTCTTCTACATATGAATATTAACGTTCTCGTTGTTAATAGTCTTGGTTGGCTAGTCAAAATCTAGAGGTCTACACCATATCTCTTATCATTTCAACCATCACTGACTGGCCGCCACTGTGCAAGGTCCCATGCTGGCATCAGGCCAACCCAACCTTCATTGTAAATTGAGCACATCATCATTATTATTATTATTATTATGAACCTTTCACTACCCTCATATCTTTTTATTCCCTATATGTACGATTATCTCTTTTTACGGTCTCAGTATTTTATATCATGGCGAATTACTGTTGATGAAGATGACAATTATTTTTCCCCCACAAACGCCACTACTTCCGGCGGAAGCTCTTATTTTCATCATGACGAAGGTCACGTTATGCTGAGATCACGATACGTTCGCTGACACCAAATGGCGACATTGATTCTTGAGAGAAGAATCAATCCCTTTTTCTTTCTACTCTTGTCTCCTGTCAGATGCAAAATAAATGAGTTCTTCCTGCATTCATGTGCCTCGTTTGTTTTAATATAATAATAATAATAATAATAATAATAATAATAATAATAATAATAATAATAATAGCATTGCATATAATATACCAAACACCATTTGCTTTCGTAATGCGCTAGCATAGCACACAGACATAATAACAACAGAATTTTTCTCTCTCATTTCAACCTTCGCTTCTCAGGGCCTCTCTACTGACGGGTCGGCAGCAGGTCCGGAGTGGAGTGTATCCGGGAACCTTTACCCCTGATAGCACCCTGGGTCTCCCGCGGAACGAAACCACCATCGCTCAGCTACTAAGTGACAAAGTAACTATAAAGCAGTTACTCAGGTACAAAGGGACTATAAAGAGTTGGCAAAGTTACTCAGGAACAAAGTAACTTTAAAGAGTTGGCAATGTTACTCATGTACAAAGTGCCTATAAAGAGCTGGAAAAGTTACTCAGGAACAAAGTAACTATAAAGAGTTAGCAGAGTTAC
This sequence comes from Macrobrachium rosenbergii, assembly GCF_040412425.1. Classification (NCBI taxonomy): domain Eukaryota; kingdom Metazoa; phylum Arthropoda; class Malacostraca; order Decapoda; family Palaemonidae; genus Macrobrachium; species Macrobrachium rosenbergii. Next base: position 20,063,871 of record NC_089760.1, on the reverse strand, counting down.
TCAGGTACAAAGTGACTATAAAGAGTTGGCAAATTCAGGAACAAAGTAACTTTAAAGAGTTGGCAATGTTACTTATGTACAGAGTGCCTATAAAGAGTTGGCAAAGTTACTCAGGAACAAAGTAACTATAAAAAGTTAGCAAAGTTACTCAGGGACAAAGTAACTAAAAAGAGTTGGCAGATTACTCAGGGACAGAGCAAATATAAAGAGTTGGCAGAGTTACTCAGGGACAAAGTAACTAAAAAGAGTTGGTAATGTTACTCATGGACAAGGTAACTATAAAGAGTTGGCAGAGTTACTCAGATACAAAGTGACTATAAAGAGTTGGCAAAGTAACTCAGGAACAAAGTAACTATAAAGAACTGGCAATGTTACTCAGGTACAAAGTGCCTATAAAGAGTTGACAAAGTTACCCAGGAACAAAGTAACTACAAAAAGTTGGCAAAGTTACTCAGGGACAAAGTAACTAAAAAGAGTTGGCAAAGTTACTCAGGGACAAGGTAACTAAAAAGAGTTGGCAGAGTTACTCAGGGACAAAGTGACTATAAAAAGTTGACAGAGCTAATCAGGGTCAAAGTAACTACAAAGAGTTGGCAAATTTACTCATGGACAAAGTAACTGTGAAGTAGTAGCGCATGTATGTAATGAAGAAGTAGCTATAAAGTGGTGACACTATTACTCAGAGATAAATTAAATAGAAAGGAATACATAGTTATTTACTTGCGAAAAACAATAAAGTAATGGCAAAGTTACTTGATAACTAAGTAGCTATAAAGTAAAGATGGCCATTCAAAGGCAAAATAGCTATTAAGTAGTGATACTATTATTAGACAATCAATGTGCTTACAAATTAACGAAAATCACTGAGTGGGAAATAGCATCACCACTGTTGAACTAGCCTATATAGATTTGTATATACATACAGAAAAATAATATATATATATATATATATATATATATATATATATATATATATATATATATATATATATATATATATATATATATATATATATATATATATATATACACATACAGGCAGTCCCCGGTTTACGACGGGTTTGGCTTACGACGTTCCGAGGTTACGACGCTTCTCAAATATATTCATCAGAAATTATTTCCTGGTTTACGACACATGTTGTGGGGTTACAACGCGTCATACGCCAATCCGACAGAAGAAATATGGCTCCAAAATGGCAGAATAATAAAAATTTGGAGGTTTTTTTGATGAAAAAATCAATAAAAATGTAGTTTACATCGTTTTCAATACAACCAAAGCATTCAAAGTAAGATTTTCTTAGGATTTTTGACGATATTCAATGATTTTTCGGTTTATGACGCGACATAAAAACGGAACCTGTCGTAAACCGGGGACTGCCTGTATATATATCTTTTTCTGTACGTATATACAAATTACGTAGTTCAACAGTGATGCTATTTCCCACTCAGAGATTTTCGTTAATTTGTATGGAATCTATAGTCTGTCAAACACTCTGAAGATCGCTAGGGTGGGGCGAGTAAGGAATTCCCATGTTGACAAACGTGTCATTGTTATGATAAAAGTATGGCCTTAGAAGAGCCTACTCAGGTGAAATTTTAATTTTGTACATTTTCATGGAAAACCTCACTTTTTTGCCATTAAAAAGAGACATGTGACATCATTTTTTACCTACGCTGCCAGACCCCAGTTTCCGCGACGTGGTCGGCATAGGGCACTTAGAAGGTCAACAGTCAATACTGGCTTAATCTTAACCAGCCATCTACTTTTATCATAACAATGAAACGTTTGTCAACACGGGAATTCCTTATTCGCCCCACCCTAGCGATCTTCAGTGTTTGACAGACTGTAGATTCCATACTACTGTAATGAGAAGCTAAACAAGCGCCCTCTTATTGTTTCAGGGCTACAACACGATGATAGTCGGCAAATGGCACTTGGGCGTTGGTGTTTCGAAAGAGTACCTGCCCACTCACTTCGGTTTCGACGGGTACTACGGGATACCTTATTCCCACGACATGTGCCCTTGTCGCACCTGTTTCCCTGAAGACGGTCCATGTTACGATCTGTGCTGGCAACAGGATGTCTCCTGTCCACTTTTCAAGTAAGTTACTGCATCGCCTGTTTTAGAAAATTATGACCTTTTTATTTGATGGGGCCATTTCCGATTTTTTCTCAAGGTATTCGACAATAAGCTTTACATTCTAATTAATGTTTCCTTCATTTATTTCTAAAATGGTTATCCTTCAGGCACTGACCCGCCATTTAAAAGTTAAATACGATTCCAAAACGTGTGGATATTTGAAATATTGACATATCCAGTCACAAATAAACAAGCATGCACACACACTATACGGTGTGTGTGTGTGTGTGTGTATATATATATATATATATATATATATATATATATATATATATATATATACATATATATATATATATATATATATATATACATATATATATATATATATATATATATATATATATATATATATATACATATACAATGTTTATATTTTCAGCAACACGGACATCATCGAACAGCCAGCTGACCTCACTACGTTGACCGAACGATATGTCAACAGAGCTCTCTCCTTCATCGACAATGCAGTTGTTCATAAAACTCCATTTTTCCTCTATCTTCCCTTTCATCAGGTACCATGCATACTCAGTCCAAGTTTTACCGGCAATATAAATAATGTGCACCAGTAGCTAATGACAATACATTTACATTTAATTTTCTTCTCCTGAATCTTCTGTCATATAATTCGAAAGTGAAACAGACAAAAGACAAATACATAAATAAATTAACTAATTAATTAATGAACTTTCTTACCTCCTTTTCTATCAGGTTCATCATCCTCAGTTTGCTTCAAAGAAATTCCACAACAAAAGTCTGCGAGGCAGAATCGGCGATGCCCTTCTAGAGCTTGACTGGGCTGTCCAAGAAATAGTGACTCACCTTCAAAATTTGGGTCTTCTTTCTTCAACCCTGATATGGTTTAGTTCCGATAACGGGTGAGTCGCAAAGGTGTCAGCCTTTCCTACTATCTGTCACAGATGTGAGCAACTGCTCATAATCCTTCGAATTGATTTCCACGCCATGACATTTTTTCTCCAGGTTCTTGAATCCTGGAAAAAAACAAATTATATCTATCAGCACTAATGTTCGCATTTCTCTAAAATTCATTCTTATTTTAATACTAACTATTGTATTAAAGAGTGCCTAGAGATCCTTTTCATTTCATATTTAGACTTCTCGTGAACAGGGTATGGCTTAATTAGGTGCCAGAAAGGCTTTACAAAATCTTCATAACATGTAATATTAAATGAAGAAAAAGAAAACTTGCAACTTGTCTGTATATCAGCAAATTGAGCAGAGGGTAATAAAAGTGTCATATAAGATCAGCCATCTTATGGTTAATATTTTAAACCAAAACAAAACGACTGTATGAAGAAAAATTTACCTTCCACTTCCTAGTGATAATATTAATTTGTAAGGTGGATGAGGCACTGGATTTTAAAGTCAAGATTATAAACATTACTGCACATCTCTAACACTGAGGTCTCGACAGAAACAAATATTGTGTGCTAAATTACTACTTTACACTTCGAAAGCACCACTTGCACTTAAATTTGTCCTGTACCTAGCATAATTTTCAGAATTGTCTGTTTAAACTGCTCATCGTCAGTCAAGTTTTCGTGTAATAAATCTGTGGAAAGCTATCATTTATTAGTTGACTGTTTTTGTTCTGTGAATAAAAATCCATTTTCTTTCATTTTAAGACCAAGCTTAACCCGTCATGAGAGAGGTGGCTGCGCCGGCATGCTGAGGTGTGGAAAAGGCACCACCTGGGAAGGAGGCGTTCGAGTGCCAACATTCGTTCACTGGCCAGACTACATCAAACCAGGTGAGCTCGTGAGCATCAGTTCAGAGTTCGTTTTCTGACTTTGTTGTTGAATTCTTGCGAGTAAAACGGAACGCTCTCATTATCAAACTGTTTTATGGTCGGGGGTAGCACATCAAGTTCTAATTAACATGTAAAAGATCACTAATGCTAAATAATGTAATACTGTGAAATGCGCCGCATTAAAAGGCCACAACTGTCTTCTGTACGACCTTGTAATGCATGAAAATTTAATAATGGATTTGATTTACGTTTTGTTCTCTTCTACGTGACATATTTAATGAATTGCAGTTTCTAAATTCCTCAAGTGTATTGCATTTTTACTCAAGAATTTTTTTTTTTCAATAAAGGGCGGACAAGTGCCTTGGCATCGACTTTTGACGTACTTCCAACGATCACGAAGATGACAGGAATTGACACATCCCACCTCACTCTGGATGGCATCGATATTTCTTCTCTTCTGTGGGACCCACAAGCAACAGTTAGTATTTTCAGTATTTTTTTTAACTGCTGAGTTAAAATTATAACAGTCCTGGGAATGCATAAAAACTTGGTCGCAAATATTCTAAATTGCCAGTTAGGATATTTGATAGAAATAGTTGAAAATGACATCGAAAGAGGAAAACAGAAATATACTAATTCCATCTGTACATATCAGTAAACTTGTTTATTTTCAACTTCAGCACAATTAAAGATAGTTCATATCTTAAAAAGCAATATTCTACAGCAAACCACTAACCGTGTACATAGCAGTAATCTGACGATGAAGAATCCAATTTTAAACATAATCACGGTTTCAATCTTGTCTTCCACAAAGAATGGGAGTTTTAGAATATTCGTTTTATTAATTTTCTTATTTGAAAACTTTGGAGTTACGTCTTTTCATTTTAAAAACTTACGTATGGCATTTGCATAAACACCGACACCAACAATAATGAAACAATTTGCATTTCTAATTCTTTCTCTGTTATGACTTACTCCTCTCGTAAAATTTGTGCCCCTTAAGACTAAAGAAATAAGCTTTTGACGTCTATTTACATTTTTAACTCCTTTGCATGAAAAATGTCTGCTCTCTGCTAGATAAGATGAAGTTATAGTTGCCCGTTTTCCTGCGACATGTGCATACTGAGATACATGGCATCACCGCGTCTGGATATTGGAACCCAATATTCCTTTCATAAATTCAACTTCTGCACAGCAAGTTCTGTTCCTTTGACAGTTGGGGGCACCCATCACCCCCATCCTTTCAATGTTTTTTCCACATGACTGAAGGGAGTATCTTTGCTATATATATATATATATATATATATATATATATATATATATATATATATATATATATATATTATATTCACTGCTGTGAATACACGTTGAACATAGAGTGTCAGTGTAATCTTCAGTAACCTCTTTTACATATAGCATCTAGCTGTTCTCCTACTGAACTGGGAGAAAAAAAGGAGAGACAAAGTTGGAAAGGCAATTACTGTGTTAAATTCAGTAACGGAAAGACGAATGAACAATTACTCGAATAAGTAAAGCTGAGGTTTAGACAAATTTTCGCTAAAACATAACGCTTTATATACTTAGTGAAAAAGATAAAAATTTCCATTGTATTCACATAGTATCTTAGGAAATACTCTCAGTGAAACATGTGAAGCTATAAATGACTCACACTGATTATTACTTCAAGATAACTGTAAACAAGCATTTAACGGATATATATATTGTATTTCATATTGTATCCTTAATAAGTTTACACCATTATTTATCACTCCATATATCTGTTCCAAATAATGACATATTCATACATATGGATTTCAAAATGTTTTAAAATTCATCCGTGGTACTCACATACCAGTAAATATTGCTCGTGCGAACTCTGCTTAACGCTTTTTAGTCTTGGTATGTTTAAGGTACGACACTTCAACATATTTCCTTTTGTGGCTTTTTTTTTTTTAAGCACATAGACGATTACTTCCCGGTAGCCGACACGCACACAAGAAACAACCACTTTCCTGAAATGTCCTTTAAATTCAACTAAACTCTAGGTACTCTACCATGTCCGTGAGGGGGATGGAGTGGGATTAGTGCCGTTTACAGGTGGTGCTAATTTTATCAGATGGAGTGGGATTAGTGCCGTTTACAATTGGTGCCAATTTTATTAATCTACTTGAAAATTTAATGAAAAAGGGAATCTTCTTGAGGAATAGACTGAATAAGCTTAGTCTATAAGCAGACAAATCGTGAAAAATATAGGCAGTTTCATATGGCATAAGCATTGCCACATCTCGGATGACCCGTCTCACGTCAAGGATGGGTATTTAATATGTTGCTTCTGTAATTACGGAGCCTCATACACTTTTTCAATACGGATGGCCAAAAGTCCATCGTATTCAAACCACAGTCATAACATGGAGCGGCGACCTCGACCGGACATATTGAAAAACATCCAGCACACAATTACTATATATCGATTACATAATGAGACAGCACATTGCTTTTTTTTATCTCATTTAGTTATTATAAAATTGTGTCCATTTATTACTGGTAAATTAATCATTACTGTAACATATTTTGAAATATTAGTGTTCTGAGGTCTGTTGTGGCTGACACATTGTAAACAAACTTACGGCGGAAAAGGCTACTAGCATATTTATTTCTTTCTATTCAAAGGCTCTGGAACTACATTTAGAGCTGTTAAATAAGGATTACCTAAGAAAGTATTTTTAACTTCTCTGGGATAAATTCTCACATAAAAATTTAAAAACCCTGCTAAATCAATAGGTATAGGCCTACATTTGCCTGGTTACGATTCTTTTCCTTGTTTTTGCCATTCTTCATGGCTATTTTCTTCCTTAGATTAATGATCCGATAACTTTTACCACTGAAATTATCTGGCTATATTCGAAATTAAGTTGTGCTTAGGATAAGATTTAAATGATACAGCAGTTTGAGGGCGTAGGTGACGCATAGGCTACCATACTTTCTTGCTATCGCCAATCTATGTGACATGTTTGATGAGAACATAAATTCAACCACGATTTTGTTTCACACAAAAGCTACGACTATTTTACTTTGTGTCGAATTATAACTGTTCCTTTCCATGGTTTGTTTACTTGGTCCAGAAATACTCTCACCAAGTGTGAAGTTTCGGAATTTCGTTGACAAAACCACGTTTGATAAAATGCATTTTGCTAGATAACTCCGGCGCTTCCTTTACTTGTCTAAAACTGAAAAACTGATAGCATAAACAGTAGCCTACAGGCCTACCTGCTGCAAAAATTCTTAATAACTGACAAAATACGGCAGGTACCCATATGCATGACAATAACATGTTAGGCTAACAGCCTAGACGAGACGCAGCCTATAGGCCTACTTAAAACTAAACATTTTTAGTAACAAGCAAGATATTTTCTATGTGACATATTTAAGATCACAGATGTTCTTCCTTTAAATCTGAAATCGCCACTGTACTTCTGAGCCACAATAATTAGCTCGAAATCTACTACCAAAAAGACATCAAACTAGCACAACATTATGTGGAAATAAAACTCATTATGCTTTGCTCACCTGTGGAATGTTGTCATTCCATTTTCTCTTGATGAATTCCTGTGCCCATTTCTGTACTTATAATCTGCGCAACGTCACATCATAAAGATAACAACCTAAAGCAAAACTGCAGGACGCACAAAGCTCGTTCTCTATTTCCGCACTTCCCGGCAGTTAGTTCAAATACAGTCGGCGACCCCTCGAGGACATGCTCCTTGCTGCTGCAGAAGCAGCGTCATTCTGGTGGCGGCACACCAAACTACGTAGTACTGATATACAGATAACATCTCCAGTTATTATTGACCCTCAATGATTCAGACACAGGGATTATTGACAGTTTTATGAAATACTTAAATCTCCAAGATTTTACTTTCAGTGTTTTAACTCTTTCCTTGATTGTTCCAAAAAGAGTCAAATGAACGGCGTTGTTTAGGCTTCTGAGTGCAATTTATTAACAAAGGTAATCCAGGATTTTTTCTCTCTCTCTCTCTCTCTAAAAGCACTAAAATGGAAGAAACAAACTTTGTTTGTTAGCACATATCCGATTTGAAGAAACTCAGATATCTACACACGAAAGCCTAAACTATCCTTACGTTTTATTTTGCCCATTTAAAACTATGCCTATTATGGACTAGAAGACGTGCCTTCAAGATGTCGGCTGTGACCACACCTCAACCTTCAAGGGAAAATAGCTTGAGTAGTTGAGTATGTATACAGGGATGGCTTGAGGACCATCTGATTGAGGGTGGGGGTTAAAGACAATTTTGACCAACTTAGTGATTTTGACCAAGTTGAACTACATACAATATATATCCTATAAGTAATGTTATGTATACAAACCAAATTATTTATGGTTATTTTTTATTTTTGTACAGCAACAATATTTTTCCCCGATAGTATTTTATACTGCAAAGAAAATAAAGATTATAGTCTTTGTTTTCAGATTAACAAAGAAACTTCTTCTTCTTCTTCTTAAAAGAAAAAGAAAAGAAAAAACTCTATTAATCTGAAAACAATAAACAAATGAATTTAGGCTGGAGTGGGGAAGGAAAAACTTAATTTCAGTGTGACTGAATAAACAATATGAGGATTCACTGGAGTGAACATTTTCCATACAATTTTCATAATTAGAGGGAGTGTTTAAATGTTTATTCTTCTATATTTATTACTTTCCATATCATCAGCAATATATATATAAATATATAAATATATATATATATATATATATATATATATATATATATATATATATATATATATATACAGGTGTGTATTTAAACAACAAATACTGTCCATATTTTACCAACTCAAAATCAACATTGGTGGGGGATAACCACTGCCCCCAAGTCGGGCCGTCCCTGTAAGCATAATTACCATAGGGGGTCTTTGTTGGGTGAGTCAGTAGAGCTGTGGACTGGCACTCACTGGGCCGGAATTCGATTCCCTGGCCGGCTGATGAAGAGTTAGAGGAATTTATTTCTGGTGATAGAAATTCATTTCTCGCTATAATGTAGTTCGGATTCCACAATAAACTGTAGGTCCCGTTGCTAGGTAACCGATTGGTTCTTAGCCACGTAAAATAAGTCCAATCCTTCGGGCCAGCCCTAGGAGAGCTGTTAATCAGCTCAGTGGTCTGGTGAAACTAAGGTATACTTAACTTTTAACCATAGGGGGTATATATCTGGAGGTGCTATCTGTATTCCAGTATTACGTAGTTTGGTGGTTTTCCACCAGGTCAGCGCTGCAGAGCCTTGTGGCAATCTTGAAAGGTCTGGTAACTGTGCAAAATGAACAGGGGCTTAGTGTGATAGTGAATTTCTTTTATCCTGAATGTTTAATGAGTAAGTGTTTAGTGAGTTTTTAAGGTTTAATGAATGTTTAGTGAGTAAGTGTTTGGTGAATGTTTATGAGTAATTGTTTAGTGAATGTTTAGGGTTTAGTGCATGTTTAGTGTTTAAGTATTCAATTAATGTTTAGTGAGTGTTTAGGGCTTATTGAATGTTTTGCAGATGTTAGCATTTTTAGTGAATATTGTGTGTAAGTGTTTAGTGAGTGTTTAGGGTTTAGTGAATGTTTTGTGAATGTTAGTGTTTAGTGAATGTTTTGTGTGTAAGTATTCATTGAATATTTAGTGAGTCTTTAGGGTTTAGTGAATGTTTTGTTAATTTTAGTGTTTTGTGAATGTTTAGTGTGTGTTTAGTGAGTGTTTAATGAGTGATTAGTGAATGTTCAGTGACTGTTTAGTTTTTAATGTGTGTTTATGGGTTTAATGGGCATTTAGGGTTTAGTGAGTATTTAGTATTTAATGAGTGTTTATGGTTTGGTGAGTGCTTAGTGTATTGTGAGTGTTTAGTGAATGTTTAGTGAGTGTTTAGTGTATAGTGAGTGCTTAGTGAATGTTTAGTGAGTGTTTAGTGTTTAATAAATGTTTAGGATTAAGTGAGTGTTTAGTGAATGTTTACCAAGTATTTAGGGTACAGTGAGTATTTATTGAGGTTAAGTGTTATATGAGTGTCTAGTGTTATTGAGTGTGAGTGTATAGTCAGTGGCATTCCTGAGGGGGGGGGTTAGGGGGGCTGTTTGAAATCTCCCCCCGGGCCCCAAAGTGAGGGGGACCCCAAACTGCGAAATTTAACCATTGCTGCTATGACAGGACAAGCTAAATCCAGTGGCCCCAAAATGGTCAAGGGCCCCATTTATATTTGGACCCAAAAGTTTGGGGCCCACTGAAGGGTGCCAATTTCCAATTTTGTGAACAAAAATGTAACAAAAACGTTATGTAAAAGAAATAGGGCTCTCTGGGGGGGGGGCCCAAATCGTAGAGCCCATTATAGACCTTCTCATACGGATCAGGGGAGGGTGGGTAACGTTGCTCTACCACCCCAAACTTTGTTCTACCTCCATTCACCCTGTTCTAACTCCTTTCACTCTGATCTACCTCCCTTCACATAATGGAGTCCCTTCCAGCAATATTGATTCATTTAACTCCCTCCACATCATATCACCATCAGAGTACATTACTGTTATCCTCATTTTTACCATTTATCATTATGTTTAACTGGATTAAGTGGATCTTCAATTATGCAATGTACACCTAGTTTTAAGAAATACAATTTCTGAAATTTGCATTTACAAGTGCCTTTAAAATGATCCTATAATTGCTGCTTTGGCTCGCTTCGCTAGCCTCCCGCCCCATAAGAGGGGCCCCAAGTGGAAATGTGCCTCCCAGGCCCCAAAATGTCTAGGAATGGCCCTGTGCATAGTAAGTGCAAGTGTTTAGTGTGTGTGTGTTTAGTGAGTGTAAGTGTGTAGTATGTGTGAGTGTTTAGTGAGTGGAAGTGTATAGTGAGTGTTAGTGTTTAGTGATTGTACATTACTGCTTAGTTAGTGTTTAGTGACTGTATGCAAAGAAAGTCCTGTAATTTACAGGAACCATTTATGCTAGACATTGCTTAGAGCCAAGAGCAGATGCTTAGACCTTGACCACAATGGTTGGAGTGCATAGGTCAACCTGTTTTTGTAAAGTAATTTTTCTCTGTGAAATTGGGTCAGGAAATAATAATAATAATAATAATAATAATAATAATAATAATAATAATAATAATAATATAATAACAATAGTAATAATAATAATAATAATAATAATAATAATAATAATAATAATAATAATAATAATAATAATAATAATGATAGTAAAAAAGAAAAAAATAACAATAGTAATTAAAGTATGGTACTATGAGATCGCCACTCCATGTTATTGTCGCTCTATGGGCTGAACGTTCAAACTCCTTGCACAGGGAACACTGTACTGTACTTGATTCTGAATGTTTAACAATACTTTCATTCTATTCTTTCTTTACATTTATTAAATGTATCACAGACCAGTTTTTAAAAATTAGGTATTTTCCATAAGCTTCCTTTGTTTACAGGAGTGATTGCAAGAATGCCTTATTTCTTTTGTCCTACCCCTACTGAAATGTTTTCCTGTCTGGATGTCACCAGCTTCCCGTTATCTTTATCTTTTAGACCAGATTGCTTGAAGTGGTGAGTTCCAATTTGCCATGGAGTACAAATGCATTCACAAATGTTGTAGTGTTACTGCATTACCGGGCACCTAATGTCTGTTATTCAATTTAAGGAATGGCCTTCCAGATAGTATTGTGGATACAGTTATTCACAGCTTTAAAATGAGCTGTAGTACTAATTATATAGCGTCAAACACCATGGCCTTAATTTTTTCACTTTGCTGATTTTGCACATAAATTTATCTTTGTTTGTAATTAAACATTTACATGTTAATTAAATTCTTTTCGATTTTGTTATTATTTACCCATATGGGCATTCTGTGAAGTATGCTTCGCCAGCTGATTTCCTTTTAGGAGTATCCTATACAAATGTGTTCAGCTGAATACTTAAGGTAATCCAGTACAGTACAGATAAAAAGTTCATCCATAAGGTTTTTGTTGCTTGCCTGCCTCCGGTGCCTGATAAAATAAGCGTGCATTACACCAGACTCTGTAGGCTGTAATCGATTTGGATATTCAAAATGATCACTTTATTAGATCTTGGAAAATCTGTTTTACTTTCTGTGATCGACATGCCTTTGTTCATTATGATTAACGTATGCGCAGTGAACTTTACCTTATTACATACAATAACCAAAGTTTTTATTGGCAATATAACACCATCACTTTAGGCATTTTTATTAAATGTTTTAAAAATAATTACTTATGAATTAAGTATCTGTATGCACACCGTAGCCAGAGATGTTAAACCAGGAGGTGTCTCTTGAGTATCAACACTAATGAATCATTTTGTAGTTAATATTACATATTAGTGACCTTGCTGATAGGTCTTTTCTTTCATTGTAGAGCCCTCGTGAATTCTTTCCCATTTACCCTGAAACTCCAGAGAGATCTTTGGGACCCTTTGCTGTAAGGAACAATCGATACAAAGCTCATTTCTATACCAAAGGTTCAGGTAAGTTTATTTTTCATTTACAGTTAAATATAAATTGCAATGAATTTAACACTGGTGTGTTCCATAGGCCTTATTTGTAGATTAAATGGACCGAAAGTTTCCGTCTTTCATAGACTATATTAAGCCTTTGCTTGCAGTGAAGCTGAACTATTCGTGGCTTACTTAGATGAACTTCGTAAACTTATGACAGGAGACTGTGCTTTGCTAAATTAATACAGCGTGCTGTTCGCCACATATATTCAAGTAATTACTCTGCCTTCAGACTTATCTGATGCCAGTAACTATGATCCAATGTGCCCTGGTAGCCATCAGCTGACTCATCACGACCCTCCTTTGTTATTTGACATGCAAGTAGATCCAGGAGAGCGCTACGACCTTGGAAAAGATCCAGACTATAAGTAAGTAAATAAAGCGATCACAGGCCTGATCCCTTAGCAAACTGATACACTCTCTGCATAGCATATTTCTCTTGAAGGTATCTGGAATTACTTTCGCTCATTGATGTCTTCATATCTCGATTACTAGCTTTATTATAATAATTACAGAAATGTCATCGATTTGCTCGTGGCATGGCGTAAAGGGCACATGGCAAATATGACGTGGATGGACGCTCAGACTCAAACCATCGACGAAAGGTCTCAGCCATGCTGCACAGACAACAAATGCGATCCTTTCCCAGGATGCTGCGATTGTCCTGCTAAGTACCATCTCAACCACATATTCAGTTACAAGTTTTAAACAATACCAAGGTATTAAACTAACAAGGTCTAATACTCATTTATAAGACAAAGACAGAAATGTAATAGATTTGTTTTGTCTCTTTTGTTTTCCTTTTACATGTAATTCCTTTTTTCACAAAGTAACAATTTTTTTCTATACGTTACCATGCAAAGCAATTAAAGAACACTTTCACTTCCCATGACTGCTTACAGTATTTTGGGTCTTTTCTGTACAATAACAGGTCTGCTAGAACTCCTAATCAAGAAATTAGAGGCAGTTTACCAGCTGCATAATAGTAACAACAGCTAAATATCTTATCATATGGCTCTTTGCTTCTGTTAGTGCCACCAGTTTGATGGGGACAGGAGCTTATCAGTAAAAAGATTAGATTTTGCAACCTGAAATATACTATTATTTTGGAAAATTGTAGATAGGTCCCTTTAAGGAAATGACTCAACTCAAGCATTATTTCCTTCCGGTGTGAGCCTGTCAATCAAAATCTGGACCTGTTCCGTTCCAATAATTCTTGGAACAAAGTTACAATTGTAGGGTGAAACAGGAAAAAGCCCACCTGGTTAAACAACCATGGAACCTAACAAAAAAAAAGTCTCAGGAGTTAGTGAAGGAATTGATTTAGTGCATCTAGTTCCCATTTATAATGCTTACCTAACTCATATAGCATTGAAAAAGAGACTGCAAGTGTTTTTACTTTGTGCATATTAGACCTGAAGAGAAAGCTTTGGTTTTTTGGCATTATCATAGGCAGTACAAACAAAATCTGGCCCGTGAGGGATTTCAGTCCAGCCCACCAACTTAATACCTGGACACTAATTATCTAATAGTTGTTACCTAGTTTAAGGCATCAAGCAATCCTTATAGTACATTTGATATAATGGCCCTCTTCTGAGACACCGCATAGTTGCCTGACCCACTTTCTTCAAAAGGTGGCTGACTCCTGGCATAGATGCTCTGAAATGGCTTTGACATTACATCTGCTGAAGTAGAAAACCTTCCCCACTACTATTGCCCAAGTTTTGCATCTTGCTTGCTCCTCCAACACACATATACACACATCTAGAAATGTAAGTGGTTTGATTGAACATGTATAACAATGAAAAATCTTTTGAACACTCAACAATCAAAGGTGATTAAGTTAGAGTTATCTTTATTGATTTTTTTATCTTTATTCCACAAGCAACTCATTAAGCTTAGATTAACTAAGATGGAGTTTGCACAGTTCAGAAACACTTATCTATGAAGGCAAAATCATACTGGCTTTTAGTTATAGTGCTAGTAAGTAAAAGCCATTGTATTACAGTATTAAACTCAGCCACTTCCACTTAAATAATATTTCCCCAATTCAAGAGAGATAACTAGATCATGTGCCAAGTATTGCAGTACTTGCATGGCATGAGCTAATGTACTAGTTCTGTTGGGAGTAGTAAAACGTTTTAAGTTCTTTTACCACTTTATTCACAACATTATCAACTATTGACCAATCTGTACATACAAGTCTGTAGACTGTTACCCAACATTAAAATGTTCCAAAAGTCTACTAAATAATATACATAAAATATACATCCAGTAATATGGCATTCCTTAGGATATCACCACAATTAGAGAGTCCTTTTGTGCTCTTCTGAAATTTATATAAATGTTAGAAAAAAAACCCTCTGAAACAGGTTAATGAAGCAGATAACTCTGGGCTTATTTACTCCAGAAGATATGCAAAATGTTCTCTACTAAGTACATGACATAGTTTGTCTTTTAAATGCACAAGCAGAGGATATTCATCCTTGATACCTAACTTGGGTTTGTGACATATTCTATTAATGGTACCTCATTACAGGTAGCATTTCAGCTTTAACAATACACAGACATTATTTGTATTGCAAAAGACAATAATTTTAGTATTAATACTCAGTATTACCATAAATATGTAACCCAATCACAACGAAAAGTTTCACAACTAGTTATTGTTTTTATTAAAAAACAAGAACTGCACTCAAGATTACACATTAAAGTAGACAGTGAATCCAAAAGAAATGGTTATTGTAATTGGAAGCTCTTATGACTGCTATCAAAAGTTTTGGAATTAGTTCAAGTGTACTGCACCGAAAGTCTTTAGTTCTTTAATAATACAAAATTTATCATTTTTATATTTCTCCTCTGCAATACCATAATACCGTACAACTGAAATCTCATCTTGCAGAATTCTCTAAGAAAAAACCAGTTTACTGAACAGTATGGGTAAAACCTGGAGTAAAAGCAATTCTCAGATAACTTCATAATTTAGTTAATATATCAATCTTGCCAGTGTATAAAATTATCTTTTCAATTTAATTTACAAAAACTAAACAAATACTGGAATGGAGGTGTTCTAGGAATGTGAGGGAAAATATCTACAAAACAACTACTGCCCGCTATCAGAAGTCATCTTGATTGTTCATAAAAGAGAATGTACAAAGTAAAATATATTTTACACATTAAAATGACCATGACAGCATGATGGGCAAGTTTTAAAATAAAGTTTGTCACACTGTTTAGGCTTTCACAACCTACTGCTAAATTTCTCAATCAACTTGGAGTTTGTGCAAGTTATCAAGTTACTCATACTGTAAACTATTCCTCAAGAAGCTGCACACCTATTTACATTTTTCCCATTAAATACATACAACTGCTTTTCAAAACTTGATTCCAAACAACTTCAGATGCACCTTCTTATGCAACGTTAAAAGTTACGATAATCCAAAACACAACATAACATTTAAGAGCTCTGGACTTACAACAACTTACGTTTACTTGAGTATTGCTGTTTCTCTATGGCCTGTGATCAGTAATCATGTCTGTATTGATCTTGAAAGACACATATGGGTAGTACTCACTCGTGTTGAAGCCTAACCCAGGGATGTCCACACTCTGCAATAAAATAAAATTGCATCAAATAAAATTTATTCAAGTCTGTGCACTATATAATTTTGTGCAATGTACTTTACTCCTTTTCCTATCAAGATTAATTATTTAGAGTAAAAAAATATATATATTAATATACAATGAAAATTAAAACTTACGGAGCTTCAGGCGTATTACTGCCAGTTATAAATAAAGAACTGCTAAAGCAATGGCAAAAATTAAAAATGCCAAAAAGATGAAATTATCAAGTCCCAAAAATACTGCTAACGGCAATCCCATCATCCAGCATATAGGGACAAGTTTTACGAGTTATCAAGGCTTCTTCAGGTTGCACAGAAGCTTATGCAAACTAATCACCTATGAAGACTAGCTATTCTGCTCAGGAAATAATTCTGATGGTTCTAATCACCTATGAAGGCTAGCTACTCTGCTCAGGTAATGATTTTGATGGTTAAGTGTTGATGGTTAAGTGTCCTCATCAGCCATTCATCATGGAGTTGTCCCATATCCATAAGACTCCTTAAAAACTAGTGGTTCTCAAACAAGGACAGTTTTGTATAAAATACCATTAACTCTAATCTGTGTAAAATTTCATGTTCCTAATTTGAGATTTAATTTAACATTTTTTGTTTATATGCACTCACTAATGTAACTATGAATAGGAGTACTCTGTGTTAAAAGCACCAAAGGTACTACTTTTTGCATTTGTCTCAATTTATGTATCATAACAGATCTGTACAATAGTCTTCTGCTCCTATATTTGTTGATGCAATTCCAACTAACTCTTGAGATTCTAATTAGGTATTAATATCATCCTAAACCCTCCACTTGATGCAAACTTTTCAGTGACACATACTACCTTAGAAGAAAGAGACTGCCCCTTTACTGCCATAGGTCAGAATTTCAGCATTCAGATTTACAGTAGAGATACAGGAACCTGTCTATTTAATCAGTTTCATTAATCTTCTTTGCTTTTCAATGTCCTCCGTGAGGCTAACCATAACTGTAATAGTTTTAAGAAACTGGTACTGATATTAAGGCATAAATAAAAAAGGGTTTATCATTTGTATGAACAAAAGTTTAAATTGCAAAGGAAGAGGAAATCTTATACAGGAAATCATTGCATAATTTTTCATTAGTTTATTTGGAAATTTAAATGATATCATTTTTAGTTAAAAAGATAACATTATAAATACCAAACATTACCAAAAACAAAACAAAAAAAATAGTACAGCCTATTACAAGACCTGGACTTTGGATAGAATAACGAGTTAAAACAAGTTAATTTCACTGCTAACCTTCTCTAACTGCTGTTGATATATTTATGTTCATAAATTAATAACAGAAAAAATGAGAACATGTTCTCTGTTGCTGTTCTGTTCAGTGCAACATTCCACCTTCCACCCAATTAAACTGATTTTGATTCAAAAGCAACAGCAATCCAGATCTTGGAACACAACTCCTAACACCAACAGGAGAAATATGACTTCAGAACAATGAAGTACAACAGGTCCATAGTATGAAACTGATGATGGGTTAATAAATGACATTCATTTTCAATAAATTTCAAAATGTGTAACTTTCAAAAGTCAGATACTTCCAAAAGAATCACTAATAAGGAATGTTTCACAAATACTCACTTCTCCAGCACCGCCGGTAGCCGAGGAGTCAAGGTGGGAATATAGTTGATTAAGTACATCTCTTAACCTTTTCATACTCTTCTTGTGTGGATGAACTAGGATAGCTTGGAAGTTTACTGGTAATCCATACCTTCAGGGATAATATGTCATAATTTTTATTAAAATTAAATGTTTCATCACATGGTTTTCTGTGGCAAAGCTGAATGGTTCAATTTAAAATTATAGTATACCAACATTAACTTTAAACTTAGATTGTTCTACAGTATTTATGCTTGGAATAATTCATGTTGAAAAAAATCTAAGAACAAAATTAAACAAATTAGGTTTGCCTGATCATACAAGTGTGATAACTTGGAGACAATAAGATATTCACCTGAGAACTGATTCAACAAAGACTCTGATGGCTTTCACATGTATCCAGCATATGAAACATTCACTGAAGTTTACTTTCAGCCATCGCACCAAGGGACCCTAGAAGGAAAAATGTACCTCATTACACCCTTACATGTATCCCAATTGAAAAAATAAATAAACAGGATTTCTGAAATGCAGAATCCTTTGCAGTGAAAAAGTAATGAGGTAAAACACATAACTTGAAGATTTTCTTCATTCTGTCTGCAATAAACAGCACTTAAAAATTCATAACCATCTGTGACAATCTCTTATCCATTGATTGTAAGTTATCTGAGATAGAAATACCAATACATTATATACAGTACCTGAGTGTACAGTACAAGGGGATACCTTAATATAAAAAATGATCTTCACCATAGAATCTGACTGAAATGATCTTAGTCACAGAATTTTGGGAGCAACTCTGTTTTACAGTTGGTTGTTTTGCTAAAATTACTAAAGGATGAATAATATGATCCAGAGGTTTCTAATATAAACTCTTAACTGGCTCTAATAATGGCATTAATTTTCTTTAATGGAATATAAAATTTAGGCCAAAGGCCAAGCACTGGGATCTGTAAGGTCATTCAATGCTGAGATTAAGTTTCTTATACAACAATCCCTGCTTATAAATTTTGCATGCTCAACCATGACCACTGTAAAGGAAAAATCCCATAGTAAACTTAATTTCTTAAGGGAAAACTAGTGATATCTTAGGCAACTGTCACCCCTTACCCCTCCCCCCCACCAACCAATAAAAAAAATTTGTTGGCCTAAATTATAATTGAATAGCCTCTTTTACTACCATTCCCACTTCTTTTCTTCCATCTTCCTTTTCAGCCTCTATCACATCTTAGCATAACCAATTTCATTTTCAGATCATTGTGCCTCATCTCATTTATTTTCAGGATCTTTTTATCTTGCTGTCTAGCCACTCACCTCCCTCTTTTCATTTTCTGTAGTACTGCATGGCTGAAAGTGCTACAATACAAGTAATATGGCTTTAATGCCCAAATTTCATAACTCATTAATTCTACTTTACAAGTAATATTTAACAAAACCTTACCGTCAGTATCATCTACAATGTTCTAAACACAAAGGACCACTGTGAAAATCTAAGCTGTTTAAAACAAAATAAAAAAAAAAACAGAAAACCTGCCATAATGTCTTATAACATGATGGGTAATAATTTATCAGCAACTAAACTTACATTACCCTAAAGACTACTAGACAATGTAATGAATACTTTGCTAGCAGTTAATGAAAACTAATAGTTCAATACAGTACCCAAGTGTGTTACACAGTTACTATACATAAAAACCCATCATTAATATGAACACATGGTACATTTGATAAACATGATCATTAGAAACTTACAAAGTGCCTTTTCTTGTCATTGATGAGCTTGGATAGTTCATTCTTGCCAGCAGTCAACTCTTCTTCATTGTAAGTAAAATCTCGGACAACAAATCTGAAAGTTAAAATTATTAAGCCATTATTTCCTTATCTATAGATTAAATTAAGAAAAAAAGCATATAAAAGATATCAGTCAGGAAATTTAGAATGAAACATTGCTACTTAACACTATTTTGAAAGAAAAACAATATAAAAGGATGGAAAACCTTCCATAATTTTTGGAACATAAAAGCAAACACTGTACTAGATTTACAATAAAAAATACATGCAATCATCACTAAATGAAAACTCAATGTACAGTACGTTCAATTACTCATCCACCTGAAAAATTTCCCTACACAATCTTTATCAGAACCCCCTCTGCAGACCACTTATCCAATTATGGCCATTTTTTTTTCTGTAACTGACAGCAAGATGTTTAAAGTTTAGATCTGTAAGCAAATGAATGTACTATAGATAATGTGTGTGTGTGTGTGTGTGTGTGTGTGTGTGTGTGTAATTAGTGCATGTGTGTCTTCTATTCTTGTATAATCAGAGAGAAAATGATTGGTGAAAGTTGTTATATTAGTCTTAAGTTATGCACATTTTTGGTCCTTCAGACACCACATACATGCTCATTTTAATGAAAACATAATGCAAAAAATATCTCAGGATGTCTATGTGTATTTTTGCACCAGGCATAATAAAAAAAATTACATTTTCAAAATCAAATTAAGTTTCATATATACTTACCAGGTAATTATATAGCTAACGTTCTACTCGCGCGGCAGCCTTTTAAAAATTCATAGTACTGCCTCTACTGTTTTTGTTAGGTGATAAGCTCTGCCCACTATCGGAGCACCTGGGGAAAACAACTGGCAGGTAAGCTCAATTTTGTTTGTTTCCTTATGTCCACACGAGGGGAGGAGGGGCTCCGATTCTATAATTACTTGTTAAGTATAAATGAAACTTAATTTTATTATGAGAATGTCATTTTCATATAAGTAACTTACCAAGTAATTGCATAGCTGAATCCCACACTGAATGGAGGTGGGATATATGGACATATTCTACTCCAAAACATTAAAGCATGGTAATGACTTTGAAACAGAAAATTTTGCCCGCATTAATGCAATGCTTGTTGAATACTGTACTGCCTCTAGTTGGTGCTCATCTTAAACTGCAGTGGCGTGACAGCTGAGCAGAGGGTAAACTCTATTTAGGTGGGAGCTTTGCAGCAGTAGATAGGCCTGATGACTACAAAGCGTATGAAAATGCCCTTATCCTGGACGCAGTACCAAATTTAAAAATAAGCAGACAACGTTGTCACTTGCTGTAAATGACCATGACCCATCTACTAAGACCAGAGGGTACTCCAGGTACACTGCACCCCCAGGCTCCCCAAAAATTCGAAAACCCTACACCAAGGCAAAAGGATAGTAAGAGAAAAAGAGTGCCTCTGAATCCTCAACCAATACCATGCCAGCTGTTTCAGCCTCCTTCAAATAGTGTGATGCAAAAACAGACATACACTTCCAGTAGGTCAACTGAAGAATGGAAGTTAGGGACATATTGTGCCTGAAAGCCAGGAGGTAGATACTGCTCTGACTTCATGAGCTTTCATTTTAAAAGTTGGCAACATGTCTTCCTGGATCTGTGAATATGCCTCTGAAATCAAGTCCCTCAGGAAGAATGACAAGGCGTTCTTAGACAGAGGTTGAGAAGGGTCCTAACTGAACACCAGAGATTACTGGATGGACCTCTGACCTTCTCTGTCCTACTCAGATAGTACCTCAGAGCTCTGACTGGATAGAGCACTCTTTCTTCTTCCTCGGAGCCAAGGATGTCCATTAAATTCTTAATGGTGAAAGAACAAGGCCAGGGCTTGGATGGGTACTCGTTCTTGGCCAAAAAACCTAGGGTAAAGGAACAAACTGCATCCCCTTGGGAAAACCTACCCTTTTATCGATGGCATGAATTTCACTAATGCGTTTTGCAGTAGCTAAGGCAAAGAGGAACAGTGTCTTACGAATGAGGTCCCTCCGAGAAGCGGAACAAAGGGGTTCAAAAGCAGAACCTGTCAGCCACTTCAAGACTACATCCAGTCAGGGGATTCCTTCCCTGGCATACATGCACAGATAAAACAAGGTTAAAAAGTAGCGTTATCCCTCTAAATCCTTCAGGTTTTACAAATGTAAAACATTTGCTGGGCTGAATTGAGCATATCTGCTATTTTCAGTTTACCATATGCCTGAAAGCTTTCTAACAAAAATGCATAATGTTTAGTGAAATTAGTCAGAAAATCATAAGAAATTTTATATAATTCACTAACTTATTTCTGTTTTTTTATGCAAAAGCTCTTTAAGTATACACTAAACTAAGAAAATAAGTTTTCGACAACCATGAACTCCTAATTACTCTCCAGACATGGCATTTAAAGGTATAAATACCAAGCCTTTTATGTTAGCTTTTAAGCAACAATTGGAGATATGCTGCAAATGTGTAATAATTTGCTTTTTCTTCTTTATTCTTTTTATTTTAATTTCTTTACATTTAAAAAAAAAAATTTTTTTTCAATTATGTGGGTGCCATTACTTATAGCCATAAGCTCTCTCTCCAGTCAGGAGAAAATCATGTAATCACAGAAAGCACACCATCAATTTATTTCATTTAAATTTTCTTACCTGTCTTTCATTATTTAATTTTCTTTTGTATATGTGATTTCCTGTTTTTATTCAATTATGTACACACCTAAGTTACCAGTATTTACTGTCAATGACATATGTGCTTTGGAGATGGTGGGGCATCAGCAAGTGTTAAACATGTCTTCTGATTATGTCCATATATCTTGTATTATTTTACATTTCATTACATAACTTTTCTTTTAATGATTCATTGCTTCCACAACACTTAGGTGCAGTATTTATTGAAAATAATGCTTTTGACGAGGTTGGTTTTTTTTTTTATCATTAATGCTTTAGTAATTAGTAGATCTGAGTGGCTAAGAACGTATCCCCATTACACCCATGTTATAATTGGGTCAATATCCAATCGGTTTCATAATGTCTGTTTTTGAGGAACCTAACTCAATCAGCAATCTAGACCTCTGTAATCATGTCAGTATCTATGGTGGCATCCATCATAAGGACTCTTTAGCCCTTACTGAATCAGGCCTTTTAGGTTGATGAATTCGGCTACCTCATTTCAGGATTCATCAAGAACTGTCTGTCAGGGTTACATGAGCCACTTTCATATCAGGAGAGGAGGAACAAACTCACTACCCCTCTTATGAAGTTTGTTACACCTCCAGCTCTCCTATAAAAAGGCCCTTGGTCTAATCATGTTTAACTGGCTTGTAAAGGACCTGTTACTTTATACAGTGGTCCTAAGAATCTCCAAGACATCAGGAACTCAACAAAAAAAAATGGGGAATTGGAGAAGGTCCACCCCTGGCCCAATAAACCAATATGGCTACTACAACGTCTGCTGTGGTCTCTTTTAGTGCATGCAGAATATGTGCCTCAGTTCAGCTGTCCAAAAGAAGCACCTTACGATTCATGAAAATCACCAAAGTTGGCTAGTTACAAGTATTGGATTTCTGTAAAAAAAAAAAAAAAAAAAAACTCATTTACATCCCTAAACCCATTTAAAAATATATAGTAAAACCCTGCCTTACTTGTTCTCACGAGCATGAAGTTTGTACTCATCCACTACTTTTGAAAAGAGGGTAACGGTATACAAGCCATGATCTTGGTCCTCAAAGATCAAACGAGAAGAGCGAGGAACAACCATATCAGATAAATTCTCATACTTAGCTTGCCAGTCATGATAAAAATTCCTGTTAGGAAGAAAAGATAATATATATTTTAATATGCAATTGTCAACAACCCAGGATATTCTATCAAAAGAAAGATGGAAATAATTTTCTGGGATAATAAACAGTAACATTTTAAAAAAGTCTTAATGATTCATAAAAGTCAAATCTTTATTTCAAGCATTTGTGTTATTGAAAAGTGTATATATAAGAGTACAATACAAAATCCATAAGTCCAAACATAAAATATGCCAATCCAGACAAATATCTAAACAGCATTAGCAATAGGTATGGGTATAGTCATTATGGAATTACAAAAAATTTGTTCCAGTTACTTGCTTTGGTTGCCAATGGTATATATTTCTTCATGAATAAAATTAATTCAATATAACACAAAATTTCATAATATGCACTTAATCAACTAACTGATTTAGCACTGTAATGTCATAAGATTTTGATGTGGTTCCTAATACCGTATAACAAAATTGATTGCATATGATCAATTTTGCACTTTGCAGTTTCAATAAAACAATGGAGTCATCTTCTGCTGAAATCATCAAAGTACAAAAGTACAAAAATTTTGTGAATAATCTTTACTGTTGGTGTTCTGCACATTCATCCTGCAGTCACAAACTTTCTGATCTTCTTGTTTCTCCTGACATGGACCAAAGGTTGCTTCTTCTGACATGGACGAAAGGATCTCGTTATAAGATACAGGTGTCTGTTTCTTGCTGTACAGAGTATCAGAACACTTATTTTGTTGTAAAATCCTTATGCTACAAAATCCTTATGCTATACTGCTAAACACAAAAGGTTTTTCATACCTAGTCCTCCTGACAATGTTATGGTTGAGCATTCTCATATGTTTAGGACCACTTATATGTAATGTAACATAAATATGCCATATTCTTGAACCTTAAATTATCCAATACTGTATATCTACGCTACAGAATTTAAGTTTTCTCTTCACTATTCTCCTCTATATCATAAGCAAGCTACACCAATTTTTTATATCATCATTGCCTCCAACACTGCAAGATGTAGCTGATTAGACAAAGTCCAAGCTAAGAACTTAGAAAATATCCAGCACCATACATTATGAACATGAAGTGCAATGAAAATGCACTAATAACGATAATCATGAATGACATTGGACAAGCAGCAGTGCTCTCTGTTTTCATCTTAATTTTCATTCCTATTTTTATGTTTTAATTTCTTAGATCATATGTGAATTTATGTTCATTTACTTTTATTGAACTGAAAGCTCTTTCGCATTTTCACAATGCAGACTGTGATTTTTGTTTTTTCTGATGAGTTTTGCCACTTGTGCTAATCTTCCATGCTTAATCAGCCTTTAATGCCTTACAGTTGAGACTGTCAAGAAAAATGTTCCAATAGTGTAATCATATAAAGTTGCACTTCACTTCCAATCCTGAACTGAAAAACAAGGCCTATGCAAAACATATGGCTTGTTTTGTGTAAAAAAATGAAATTCTAACAAAAATTATCAGATATTGAAGGCTTAATAACCCAACTATAGTTCTAATGTCTGTGCATGTCAAATATTCTATATTTTACATGGAGAAATTTTAGGCAATACAAAGATACAAATCTTCTGAATAAAAACATTCAGTGGAAAAGATACAAGTGCATACTCACTTTGGCACAACTACAAGTAGAGTCACAAGATACTCGCTGTTTTGTACAAAATCTTCCTTCTTGACCAGATCTCCGAGATTACGTGTAAGAAGGCTACCACTGAGAAAGGAAAAAAATAACTACAGGATGGTATAATATACCTTCTAGCTATTAGCAAACATCTTAGATGCACTGTACATCTTCAAAAGACTACATTTCAAAAAGTATTTGAGTTAACTTGGTTTGCTTACGTTTGTTTCCTTTCCATGTTTGCCAAATTTGACTTGAGGTTATTGTAGTTGCTGGCCTTGGCCTTCAAGTCATTCTCAATCTGAGTACATTGGTTATTGATGGCATCCACAATCCCTCGAAGAGACTGCTTGATAGGGAACTTTGCCATGTCCCACTGAAATCTTGTTAAGTACACAGGCAATGTCACTGGAAAGTATCAACACAAATGCATTAATACAAATTTAAAGACTAATTATGAGCTAAAATACTTTAGTTGAGGAAACAGCATTGCAATATAAAGGGACTTCATAAATGAAAGAGGGAGAGGGGTAAGTAGGTTTTTTCTTAAAATATTTTAGATGGAATTCTTGCTTCTTTAATTTACCATATTACTGTATTGATATTTGTTTCACAACAAACCATTACTGTACTTATATACAGGTAGTATTAAAATTAAAAATACAATCGCTTGCTGGCAGGCAGTACTGCTCATACACCTTCCAGTTTTTGAGGTCCCAGGCAGCAGTCTCATTTTTCATGGGTCAAGCCTATTAGTTAAAAAAAAAAAAGTTCCATTTCCAAAACATTTTTGCCAGAATTTAGTTTTTATTTTAATTTTTCTATAATTGTGCATGCATTTAGTCCCTTTGAATTCAACAGTATTAGTATAAAAAGCTTTGGATGGTATTCCAGTGAAATTTTTCATAACTGGCTGACTTGGGTTTCATCGATTATTTGCCATCATCCTGGACAGTACTTAGTAAAAGATAAGTACAGTATAGCAAGTAAATTCTCTGGTTATTGTTATTATTAATCAGAAGATAAACCAGTTCATATGGAACAAACCTACATGGGCCATTGACTTAAAATTCAGGAGATTCTGATTGCACAATACCCTCAGGGAGACTGCTCCAGAGTCCAACGGTGTGAGGAATAAAAGACCTCTAGAACCGAGAAGTTCGACAAGTCGCACATTTACTGCACATTGGTGCTGCTGTTCAGCAAATCTGGTCACTCTCAGCAGGAAAGGAGGATCAGGTATCAACTGTGGTAGCGAACATTCTCAGTTAAAATACAACTTATGAAAAGTTGACACAAGGAAGAGAGAACTCATACCTCATACTTCTTCCTGCCAATGACTGCCTCTTGCTCAACCTACTTCCACAGCAATGAAACCAAATAGGTTGACAGCAAAAGCAGCAGAGGGGTTCACTGACAAAGCAGAATCCCAAGAGTCCTGCTTGAAGCCAAAAGATCCCCATATGGAGAATTACTGGTAAACCCTACGGTTGACCAGAAAGACTTCCATGAATTACCAGGACTTGAAAAAAAAAATCATATGGTCATTGCAGGGGCAAAGGGAACCTGGATAGAAAAGATAATTGATGTACATCTTCAGTCACCACCTCAATTGTTGTATGAGTGCACAGAAACTCCACTACCCTCCAAAAACAAAAAAACAAAATTATCAATCACCATTTTAGAATCCCTAGCATATAGAACAACCACAAAACAAAATATATATAAATAGATATAAATCAGTTTAACAACCAAAGTTGAGTTCAATGACCACTCAGCAAAAGATACAGCCTGACCCAAATACAGGTGGAAAAATATTTGGGGCTGACAGTTAGGTTAGTGGGCAGTAACCCCATCCCATCACCTACTTAATGCTAGTTAACTTCTTGTTACCAGGTTTCAAAGACAACCACCTTGTGGCAATGGTTTATTCATATAAACTCCAGGTTTTTATCCTCACAGGAACCAATAATTTTTATACTCTGCAGTTAGTATCTACAACTATTTTTTTACATAGTTGTACAATGGTTATCTCACTTTCAATTTAAAGAATTTCCCCTGTTGCATCTGCTAAGTTATTATCCTAGCAATGCAGTGTGTGAATATCCATTCTAATATTGTGAGGAAGTTATTTAATACCATCCATTTATATTATTAACTATTCAAGGCCCTGTATTTCATATCTTAATTTCCTTATACCTGCACAGTAGCACTGAGTTTTATGCTACTTGTCTAATGAGTGCATGAAAATACCAAAACCTGCTCATAGAGCTTATTTCTGTAATAATTTTGCATTGATATGGAAAAATTTTTTTCATTAAACTATAATCAGAGTAACAAATCATTGTCTATCAACACTGACAGAAAAAACATACTTTGATTTGCCAAAAGATTTTCAGGTAGCTTGTCACGTTGGTCTTCAAGCACCTCTGCCAGGTAGTGGGCAATTTTTCTAGTAACACCTTCCACATAAGTGTCAAGCTTTGCCAAGTCATCGCTAAGCCCAACCAACTGATCTAAGGTGCCAACCTGAAACATTAAGTATGGTAAAATGAAATTCATGCAATATGAGATCTTTACATATTCATAAAAAATCTAGCACAGCATTTTTACATTGCACTATAAAATGACATTTTTATAATAAAGTAAAGTTTTATATACTTACCAAGTAATTAAAATGCTTTAGTTTCCCTTGCACTGCAGCTTAAAAAACTTAAAAATTCATGGGTAATGCTTCAAAGTTTAGTGTACGTGACTGGTTTCGCAGGTGGGAAACATGGACGTGTGCTACTCCAAAATATTAATTCATGTAATGAATTGAAATATAAAAAGTTGCTAGCATTGAAAACAATGCTTGTAGTTCCTTGTTGGTTAAGCAAGCCTGCAGTAGAAAAAACTGCCTCTGGTTGGTGCTCAACTTAACCTGTATAACCAGGAGCGTCTGCTGCTGAAGTGGGAGCTTTGCAGCAAAGGAGATGTCCTAATGGCTAGCAAAGTATTAGGGGAGCTTTGCAGCAAAGGATGTAATCCTGATGGCTGGCAAAGCATCCATAAGTGCCCTTGCCCTGGGCACAGTACAAATATAAACACAGCCAGAGAATACTATCACCTGCACTGAAATAAAGACCATGACCCATCCACTGATAGTGAAGGGTGCTCCAGCTACATTGTAACCCCCCGGCTCTCAAAAATCTCAGCACCCTACTACAAGGTGAATAGACTGTAGGTGAAACTCCTATGCTTCCTTCTCTGATGCCATGCCCGTTATTAACAATGATCACAAGGTACTGCAAGAATCTGACACTTAAAACTTTCTTTGAAAAAGTGAGAAGTGACGACCGATTACATTTCCGGTAGGTCGATTGTAGAATGGATGTCGGGGGCATGCAGTGTCTGAAAGCTAATGAGGCATACACTGTTCTGACATCCTTAGCTTTCATAAAAGGAGGAAATTACTCTTGTACATCTGAGTTTTGCCTCAGAAAAAGTCGATTGTAGAATAAATATCAGGGACATACAGTGCCTGAAGGCTAATGAGGAAGAGGTTGTTCAGACTTCATTAGCTTTACTAAATGTAGGCCAAAGGCTCCCATGAATCTAAGAGAGGACTCAGAAAACAAGTCCAATCACGAGAAAGTACCATACGTTCTTAGACGGAGGGCAAGAAATGTACTTGCCAGCGCACTAAAGGTAATGAATGGAGCCCTGTGTTTTCAATCCTGCTCAGGTAATACTAAAAAAATCCCACAGAACAGAGAGCTTCTTGCTCTTCCCCATAACCAAAGATGTGGGGAGAGTTGCGCTAGACGATAGGGAGCTGGACCCCAGTGTTGGGTGTACTGAGCTGGCGCCAAGCTGTAGGTGGAGCCAGCAGAGCTGGCCGCCAGAGAACTAACTGGTCGGGAGCTGGCAGCCGCTCCTAGGAGCTTGGGGTAGGACTGGTGCCCAGCCATAGCTGCAGCCAGGCGAGATGGAAGCCAGGCGAGGTAAAATAAATTCGGGCTGATAGGTGCTCCTGGAAGCCCCAAGTGCTGTCCCCTGCTGTCAAGATCATCTTCTCTTCCATAAGTTCTTGAGAGAGAAAGAGAGAGAGAAAGAAAGAGAATGGATCCAGGTCATGGGTGAATCCTCGTTCTAGGTTAAAATTCTCAGGGCAAACAAGAAAACCGTGTACAGAGTCAGACGTAGTTCAATACCCCCTTCAGATCTCTCAAAGGTATTTGCAGCACCTCTAAAAAAAACCCTCTCTTCTTGATAAACACCCAGGCAGCCCTAGGTCAGCCTGCGTAAAAGCCTACCACCATTGATGGTGTCTCTTGAAGTGAGTTAGCTCAAGGAGGACCAAAAGGTGAAAGGATTCTGGGAGAGTTCACAAAACAATCGCTGCAATCTGGGAACTATTCTGACTAATCTGAAGAAGTCTAGACCTTCCCTGACCTTTCGAATGGTGGAAGAGCCTAGAAGTCTAGTTTGGAATCACCTCGCAGAACGGTGATGTTACCCATGCCATAAGGTTCCTTAGGTTGGCAGGCAGACAAAGTCAGCCTGTCCCATAGATAGCACATAACCCAACAGAAGAGGAGGACAAAGGCCCCTCAGATGCAAAAATGAATTCCTGACCATTCAGTTCATTCGCCAGAAATTCCAGTTGGACTTTAAAACTCTATCAATCGTTCACTATTAATGTAATCCATAAGGACTGTGGTCTTGTGTAAAGGAATACCGTAGTCTAGGAAGACTGATGACCAGAAGGACTGAAGCCTTAGGCTAAAAGTTCTCTGGCAAATGTGTGAAAGTTCTGATCTCCTGGGGACATGTCCCAGAAAATCCCTGGTTCCCAAAGTGGGCTCTCTCGACAGAACAAGCAGTGAGTAGTAGTCTAAGACTGGTCTCATGATGAGGGACTTCCTCTGAAAGACTAAAATCGGACAGATACCATCATAGGTCCCATTGAAAAATCAGGTCTTGAGGAAGGAAAAAAAAAAAAAAAAAAACAGTGGAACCCAGCTATGATTCCTTGTCCAACTTGATCTTGTGGGAGAGGTTGAAGATCAAGGCCAGAGTCTGTATGTGGACATGAAAATGAAGAATTCTTACACATCCAAGAAAACGGCATACGAACACCCTGGAGAATGGACTACAGGGTTGTTTGGTTCACTCTGCAACCGAGCAAACTTGTAGAATGTCATGCAGCCTCGCAGACAACTAAGTGGACTAGTTGTCAAGCCTGCCAATACTTGACAGTCCCGGACACATGGCCATCAGGATGATATCGACTTCTATGTGATAATGCCCAGCGTAGCCTCAGTGACATTTCATATAGACTGAAAACATATGCGGAACTCTACTTGGCAAGAACAAATGTCCGACATGCTTATCAGAACTTGGCAATAACTCCCACCTCAGTCAAACACGATGTGTTCAGCAGTGGAAGCCTTGTATGGCTAGAGGCACCGAGCGCTCTGGGGCAGGTGTCAGGCGCTCGGGAATCGGCGCCAGAACGCTGGTGCCAAGAGCTCTGAAGGTGATCAGGCACTTGGGATAGGGCAATGCTATAGAGAGGGTAACAGCACTTCCTTCTGCCTGGAGCTCATGAAAATCCTTCCACAAAGAATGCTCAGGAGTGAAAAAAGCGTCATCCGAGGGAAAAACTGATCAATGCTGTCCGCTACAGTGGAGTGCCTCTTCAGAGGTCGAGAGGCGACAAGTCAGTGCTGCTGGCGCTTCCTGTTGGGAGAAGAGCCATCCAAGTCTGATGACAGACGATCTGCACTAACCGAGACGCCTTTCTAGTGGTGCTCTGTTGTGCCCTGGGAACAGACAACAGGCTTGATGGAGGGGGCTACTACCTGTGGGCAAACACCACCAGCCTCCCTTGGACCTCCAGTATGTCTTCTTCTCGATGTGGAGGAGCGGGACAGGGACCTTCATCTAGGAGTGCTGGTGGGGTGGGCAGCCACCTCCTCAACATGCACAACACAGTCACTTTGCACTGCACTTGCACTAACACTGGGAACACTGGAAGCTTTCTCTTCAAAAGCTTTAAAAGAAACATCCTACTCCATAAACGTGTTAGCTAAAAACTCAAATTTCTGGTCAAACCTAGATTCAAGGCTGGCAATGGCATCAAGATTGGAAGCATGGGAACCTGGTATAGGATTATGATGCAAAGAAGTAGGAGGGCTGAGGATGGGAGACATAGCAGAGATCTGAGAAGTAACAGTGCTATCTTCTATTTTTGGCTCTAAGGGCTGCCTGCCTCTTTCTATCCCTATCCAATTTAACTAATTGAGATTTCAACACACTCCACTTTTGATCATCCCAATCCTGACATTTGGACCAAGTAAGGTCTTTATTACACTCCTGTCCTCTACATTTAACACACTTAGTGTTAGAGTCATAAGAAATTTTGACTAATCTAGTTTTACAACCTTCAATGTAATACTGTACCCAACACTTGAAGAAGTGGAGTCTGGCATCCTGACTAATTAGTAAAAAGTTAACCACAGCTAACAATATAACTAACAACAACTAGTACAGTTGGTAATGTGTAGGCCTCGTATTCTCGGGGATGGTTACTGCCATGAGTGATGACATGGTGGGGGGTTGGGGTTACCCGGCTTATGTCCGCCTGAAAGGCAACAGCCTGTGGGGGGACTGACACCAACTTCAACTTTAAATTTAAAAGCCTTCACCGAAACACAAAATCTGGATACTTCACCAAGAGACTGGAACAAATATCCAAAAAATGATGAAAGAGACTGCACAAAACCACCTATGTTAGTCAGGAGCTTTCAGAAAACAAATTGAAGCTCTTTTCTGAGTTGTACCTATCAGTCCCGAATGTGGGCGGGGCCTTGTCACCTACACAAGCCATGGTAGTACCACCACAATATTTAAATTTTTAGACTGCCGTGGTAGGAAGCTTGTTGCTATGTAATTACTTGGTAAGTCACTTATATAAAAATATAATTTAAAAAGCCATGAAATCTATCATGCCGGACACAAACCCTTGCAGAAAAAACCTTGGACCAAATGAGTCAACAACTTCACTGGATTTCCCATGGAGCCTATCAAAGAAATTATGAAAGATTGTTTTTATTGTGGAGACCATAAATTGGGCTAATGTAAAAGATGACTTTGTATTGGTAAAAGTATGTTTTCTCTAAAAACTATATAATGTACTCATCCACAACAATTACTTTATTTCTTAGGCTATATCAAATGACTGAAGATATCAAAGCTTTTAACATCTCAACATCTCAAACTAATTTATATTACCTTAAGGTCAGGAAGATGAAACTTGTGGTTGACACACAGCTGGTGCTGTACAGCTGTGGTGTTGTTCATTTTCTCCCATGTTTGCTGACATGTTTTATCCCCAGGGGCTGAAATAAGCCAGTACTCAGTGGATGTCATGATGGACTACGAACCACAGCTAAAATAAAGGAAAAAGGCAAATAATTCAGCATCTTGTGATTAGGCTCTAACAACAGCAATAGCTATTATGGTACTAGAATATACCAAATTTGCTTTTGTACTGGAATATATCAAACCTGCTTTTCTTCTAGGTATACAAACCAGAGCCTTTTATGTAGTATTCTTCAGCATGAACTGTAATCAGTTGTTAAAACTTGGTAACAAGGTAGGTAATGGGTGGTTGGGAGGGAAGGGAGGTATACCCCTCACTAACCTGTCATCACTAAACATTAATTCCTTCAGCATTTGGGGTAAAATGGAATGGATGAAGTGGGTAATAAGATAAAAGGCTCTGGTTTGTACACCTAAGAAAATACAAATTACCTTAAAATTTCTTACTTGTTCATACAGAAATAACAACCATCACCTTTTATATAGGACATTCACTCTTCATCAGGGAGGTCATCTCTGTCAACTGACTCGAAATTGCAAACCCGCACAGAAATGTCATGATCCCTATCTCAAAGGCAAGCAAGGGGAGCAATAACTCCTGTAACCTCGTACAGTACTTGGTTTTGCATAAGGATGATGGACTGGTGGGCCCTGAATGTATCTTGAGCCTTGCTCCAATAAGGAAAGGTTCAGAGACAAATGTGATACCTCCATACGGGTTACACCAATTGCGAGGCAGCTATATCTGGCTAATACAAATGATAGGTTGAGACTATAGCTCTACCAAAGCCAACCACCCTCTTCGTCAAAACGAAGATTGGAGGGAGACATGTCTTGAAGCCCAAAAGCTGGGTGCTCGAT
Source organism: Macrobrachium rosenbergii (assembly GCF_040412425.1). Classification (NCBI taxonomy): domain Eukaryota; kingdom Metazoa; phylum Arthropoda; class Malacostraca; order Decapoda; family Palaemonidae; genus Macrobrachium; species Macrobrachium rosenbergii. The sequence goes on along the minus strand of NC_089760.1, from coordinate 20,030,658 downwards.
TGTGTAGCTTCCCTGTATCATGGCCCAGTCCAGTAAGTACTTGGCCTTAGCTGCTGCTCCACACTGAAGGAAGGATGAAGAAAAAACAGGAAGATCAGTTACTCTACATTTAACCCAAGATTTCCACTGAGCTCAGTCCTCAGACAAGATACTTTTCTATCAAAACAGAACTGGACGGCTAAACAACCTGTTAAGAAGCTACTATAGGTCTGAAGGAAAAAGTGCCAAAGGACATGTGGTCTTACATTCAAGAATCCCATCCCAATTACCTGAAAAATCAAAAATTTATTTGGAAGGCAAGGGACGACCCCATGCCCCTAACTTCATGAGCTCTCGCACAAACTGATCTACTGACATACTTGAGGAGTCATAAACTTGCTTGATTACTTCACAAAGCCCAAAAGAAAGGGTGTTTATAGATATACCACCTTAGGCTTGCAAAATTCTAGTGCTTGACCTTTGGCCTAAATTTCATAGTCCAAGACTGCTCAAAGCTCTCACAAGCATGGATAACTGCAAACAATGAGATATCCATACCCTTCACTCTGAATACCTGGCTCAAGGCAGAGCAATAGCCTTTTATTGCAGAATGAGAGGACAGAAGTTCCCTACAGAGAGTGACCCCTTCTATGACACCAATCACTAAGATTACCCATTTTTCCCTGGTACTACATATTCAAAGAAAAAGTGCTGAGGTAACCAGACACCTGTTAAGCCCTGTGAGACAAGCATCACTCACCTGATGTACTGGATAGTCTCCAAGCACGAAGCAGGAGGGAGTGAATTGTCTGATGGTACCTCTGAACAGGTAGCTAAGGAAGGAAGAGTGGGCAAAGAGAGAATCTCTTTGCAGCTCAACCAGGAGAGTCAGCAGATCAAGATACCATTCATCGAGTGACCAACAAGGCACCACATGGTGAGATCAAGACCCGGTCGATCACTAAACAAATCAGGGTGAATGGTGCAAAGACACAGACGTCCAGCTTATACTAGGGGTATTGGAAGGCATCTTTCTTTGCCATCAATGGATCTGGCACAGGAGAGCAGAACACTGGAAGCTTCCTGTTTAGCTGTGTGGCAAACAGGTCAATTATTGGTGCTCCCCAAAGCTTGACAAGTCTTACCACTATCCAAGGGGGTAGGGAACACTCCATCCCTATTACCTGACTGTGGTGGCTGAGGTGGTGTGCTACTATTTTCCATCTTCCCAGAAGTTACCTAGCCAACACCTCAACAGTGTGGTGAACCACCAACACATGCATCTGCCTTGTCAACTGACATATGTCACTTCAGTGGGGATGTCACTCATTAACACAACCAAGTGACTTGGCAGACATTCCTGGAATGCTTACAGGACTAACAACACTGCTCACAATTCCAGAACACTGATATGCACATGAGATTTATACTTTAACCACACCTGATACAAACATGCCCTTCAGGTGTGCATCCCAACCATCCTTCAATGCATCCAAGAAAAGCTGCATCTTGGGAGGTAGAGATCTCAGGGGAACTCCTGTTATCAGGTAACCATGCAAGATCCTCTCTGATCACCCAGTTCACAGAGTGAGCTCGAAGGGATGATCACTTGGAGCTGATCAGCGCTACTTCAGCTGTCACAAAAGTGAGGGCTGAGACCTGTTTGGGATGAGCTTCCTCAAATAAGACAGGTGGCCAAGGAGACCCTCCAATCTGAGCTGGCTGACAGGAACTGGTACCTAGGTGCTTTGTCTCCAGTTTTGGGGTGAGAGCTGACTCACCTTGTTAATCCCAAACCCCAGTTTGTGACAAAAAGTGAGTAGGTGATATCTGCTCTAAAGTAACTGCACCTCTGAGATCATCACAAAACCCCATTGACTATGTAATGCACAGCACATGTATACCACTGAAAAGAATCCAAGTTGAAACCAAGGATGGAGACACTTGCAAATACCTGTGGGGCCATTTGCTAGCCTACAGCAGAGACCTTTGAACTGGTAGACAGTCCCTCTGAAGACTAAGAGGTGGTACTTCCTGGGTCTTACACCAGTTGCTCTCCTGCCCACTAACAGGACCATGGTGCACAATCAGTGAAGCCAGAACTGGTCAATGCTATGGTCAACTAATTCATATGACTCCCTATGCTTGGTAATGCCCTAACTAGTGAAGGGTATAGGTGAGTGGGTGCATACACTATCATGCTAATGCAATCCCAGGGCTGATGACAAGCCACAGGCCAGTGGGGCAACATGATTGCAGGCAAGCTTTTGTCCTAGTACAGTACCAGTGAATATCTAGTACTGAAGACCTGTTACATGCAAACCTACTGACTGTGCATGTACAGTCTAGAGACCATGAATGCACCAAACAAGATGGTAAAGCTGGCTCAACCAGGTGTGTTTCAGGTGAAACATCTCTCCAAAAGAGGCCAGGGCAGGGTACCAAGATTATTTTGTAAGATCCATCCCAGTCCTACTTACATTGTTTGAGTCACTCATCCATGGGTGGGCCTAACACAATCACTTCCGAGGGCCTGCTGAGGCTGCTCATTCAAAGTCCTACAGGACTACTTCTAAGAGATCTTGGACAACTACTTCTTTTCAAGGAGCAAGATGAATGAGAAAATGAGAAGGATGACAAAGGAGCACTCAACAATAAAGAGGAGTAAAGAAAAAGCTAGGAGTTTCCTCCCTCCCCTTGGTGTGAATCTGGCTTCCCCCACAGTCAGACAACTGGTCTATGCTAGGTTTGTTGTCACTTATATTGAAAGACCCCTGGTTGGATGCCAATAGGGCATCTTCCATTATAAAAAAGAAGTGGCTTGCTTGATTGCTGTATGGCAGGGAACCATCTGCCCTGCAAATCTGACTGTTACCCAACTCATAGCACCACAAGCAAGCAGCAACGACAGCAGTTGGAACAACTGCCTAGCCTCCTGAGTGAACCCTAAAGATAGCCCCTTCCACAATAGGTTTAAAAACAGGCAGTTGTGTACTTCCCCAAGATCCTTATGCTTAAAGAGAGCCAAATTATCTCTATTCCAACTCTGCTGAAGGGGTTCAGAAGGAAGGGAAAACTCAAGGATTAAACTGATTCCCTAAAGCAAGAGTTAGATTCTTTCCCCAAAGAGATGCTAACAAACTGATTTCCCTCATGAATATTTTCAAGCTTTGGTTCCAATTGCTGAAAAAAAAGATACAGTAGTCATAACCATTTGAAAACATGGTCCACTGGCCCACAGGCTTTCACACAATACAATAAACCCCCTGGATTTGTGGGGGATGTGTACCACACCCTCCTACGAATAGCTGAAGTCCGCGAATACTTAAAACCCTCTAAAAATGCTTAGAACTGCCTTTTTGAGAGTTCAAACAAACTAACCTTGTAATACTTACCTAAAAACAACAATACCTGAGAATTTTAATAGTTCTATCAAAAAAAGTTCATTTACCCTCTAAATATGAAAATTATATTTTTATAATAAAATAGTTTTATATATGAGGAAAATGTTAACAATTACGTTTAGCTATTAGTTAACATTTTAATATTCCCGGCTGTAATCTTAAATTTCGGTTTTAACACTTAATTATTCTGTACAGTTTCAAATTTTCCATTACATCTCTTGTATTAGTAACGACTATTAGCAGATAACCACAAAAAATCTGTTCATGTCCATCAAATGAAGATTGGGCAACTGATCAACAAAACTTATGTGAGTTACTTGTTAAGTCTTCTACCATAAAACAATTAAAAATGGTATTTTCATTATAAAATAAGTTTTTAAATATACTTACCTGGTAGTTACATATATATAGCTTTAGGTGGGGATTGCCTGGAAGGCAGAAATTCAAATTTCGTCAGGCAATCATGATAGATGGTCAGGTGGCCATACCTGAGCGCCTCTACCAGGTAACTAGAACCATTCCCAATTGTCCTCAGAAATTCCATGCCCTGTTCTCAGAGGAGGAGGAGGGACCTTTTATATATGTAACTACCAGGTAAGTATATTTAAAAACATTTTATAATGAAAATACCATTTTTAAATATCTAACTTCCTGGTAGTTACATATATATAGCTGATTGACACCATTGGTGGTGGGTTAGAGAACAAAACACCGTTGGGAATTCGTATAATTACTAAACACTAAAAATTAGCTGTAAACATACTCTGGTTCTTACCTGATAAGGAAGCTGGCTTCATAATTATCCTGCCTCATTCGCCTGCATTCCTTAAGAGACCCAGCGACCCATCCAGGGGCTGTAGAAAGTCTCTATGGGGCTGTCACACGGTCCTCAACCTTAACATGACTAGACCACCACCCTTGCTATCCTGGCATAGCCATGGACAAAGAGCTGACCACCTGACCCACTAAAATCACTAAATAACACACTCCATAAAACCTAACTTAGACTTGCAACCCCAGACTGTGGAAGGTTGCAACAACCTTCTTACAGACAACCTGTGAGTTCAAATCAAGAAAAAGGCAAGGGTATAATACAAAAAAAAAAAAAGGTTATAGGGTAGAGGCAGTAGTACCCTCTCCAACTACGGCGCCGGAGGCAATCTTCGGACAGGGAACAGCAATCCTCATATTGGGTCTGTACTTCTTTCAGGTAACAATCTGCGAAGATAGATTTGCTTTGGCCAAAAAAGTCGCTTCCAAAATCGATTTCATAGACCTGTTGTGTCTATAAGCCATCGAAGTTGTTACAGCTCTTACCTCGTGCGCTTTGACTTTGAGGATTGAAAGCTTTTCTCGTCACATTCTTGGTGAGCTTCCTTATTAAGTCCTTGATAAAGAACGCCAGTGCATTCTTTGATAAAAGGTAAGGAAGGTTTCTTCACTGAGCACCAGAGGTGATCTGTCTGACCTCTCATGTTTCTGGTCCTCTGTAGATAAAATTTTAGGGCCCTAACTGGACAAAGGCCTCTCTCTTTTTCCTGTCCTACTAAATGAGACAGCCCTGGTATGGAAAAAGATCTGGGCCATGGTTGAGAAGGGTTCTCGATGATTTTTAGAGAGAAAACCAAGTTGAAGTGAGCAGACTGCATTTTCCCCATTGAAGCCTACTTTCTTGCTAAAGGCTTGTAGTTCTCCTACCCTCTTGGCTGTAGCCAAAGCGACCAGGAAAAGGGTCTTCTTAGTGAGATCCTTCCATGAAGCCTTGTCGAGAGGTTCAAACCTATTCGAGGTTAAAAATTTTAGGACTACGTCCCAAATTCCAAGAGGGGTTGGGTTGTCCTTCCTCTTAACTGTCTCAAAGGACCTTATGAGATCCGTGAGGTCCTTGTCTCCCGACACGTCAATATTTCTGTGACGGAAGACGGAAGCAAGCATGCTGTGGTATCCCTTGATGGTAGATACTGCTAGGTTTCCTTGGGTTTTCAAATGCAGAAGAAAATCTGCCAGTTGAGTTAGAGAGGTACTGGAAGAGGAAATGTTGTTTTTCCTGCACCATTCCCTGAATACGTCCCACTTTGATTGGTACACCTTGAGTGTGGACGTTCTCCTCGCTCTCGCGATGGCTCTTGCAGCTTCCTTGAAAAACCCTTCGCTCTTGCCAGTTTTTCGATAGTCGAAAGGCAGTTAGGTTGAGCGAGGAGATTTTGATGATATCTCTCTATATGTGGCTGTCTGAGTAGATCGTTCCGACAAGGTAACGATCTGGGGGTGTCTACTAGCCACTCCATCACCTCCGTGATCCATGGTCTCATGGGACAAAATGGAGCTATCAGGGTCATGCGGGCGTCGTTCGACTCTCCGAACTTCTTCATGACTCTGTCTAGGATCTTGAATGGAGGAAAAGCGTACATGTCTAGTCCCTCCCAATTCATGAGGAAGGCGTCCACTGCCACTGCTTCCTGGTCTGGGACTGGAGAGCAGTAGACTGGTAACCTCTTCTTTCTCTGTGTCGCAAAGAGGTCTATTGACGGTTCTCCCCACAGATTCCAAAGCCTGTTGCACACATCGTGATGTAAGGTCCATTCTGTCGTGAGAACCTGTCTTCCTCTGCTGAGAAGATCCGCTCTGACGTTCTTCTCTCCCTCTATGAAGCGGGTGATCAGAGTTAAGTTGTTCGTTTCTGCCCACAGCAGGAGATCTTTTGCTGCCTCGTAAAGGGAAACGAGCTGGAGTGCCACCTCTTTTCTGATGTAGGCCAACGCTGTGGTGTTGTCTGCGTTGACCTGTACAATCTTGTTCTGGACCTTCTCCTGAAAGTGGACTAGTGCAAGATGAATGGCCACCAGTTCCTTGACATTTATATGCCATTTCTTCTGATGGTTTTCCCATAGACCTGAGATCTCGCCCTTCCCCAGCGTTGCACCCCATCCCATGTCCGATGCGTCTGAATACAACACTAGGTCGGGGTTCTTTTGTTGAAGTTCGAGGCCCACTTGAAGTTTTTTGGGGTCGTTCCACCAACTCAAATGTTTTTTGATTCCCAGAGGATCGGAATCCACGTCTCCAGATCTTGGCCTCTTTTCCAATAGCTTGACAGATGGAACTGAAGTGACGTAGATGTAGTCTTCCCAGGGAGACGAATTGTTCGATCGAGGAGAGGGTCCCCAGCAGACTCATCCACTCCCTCGCCTAACAGGTCCATCTCCCTAGAAAGAGCTTCACCTTTTCTAAGCAATCTAGAATGCGTTTCAGGGCTGGAAAAGCCCGAAAAACCACTGACTGAATCCTCATCCCCAGGTAGATGATGTCCTGTGAAGGCGTCAGCTGCGATTTGGCTAGATTTACTACCAGACCTAATTGTTGCGTCAAATTCATTGTAACTTGTAGATCCTCCAGACACTTTGCTTGCGATCTGGCTCTGATTAGCCAGTCGTCCAGGTACATCGAAATCCTGTATCCCTTTAGATGTAACCAGTGAGCTACGTTCGATGCCACTCGAGAGAAAACGTAAGGAGAAAAGAAATTTAGTCCAAAACAAAGTGCTCTGAACTGATAGGTTGTCCCGAGATGCACAAACCTCAGATATTTTCTGTAGTTCGGGTGAATTGGTACGTGAAAATACGCGTCCTGTAGGTCTATTGAAACCATCCAGTCTTCCTGTTTGGTGCCTGCTAGGACTGACGCAGATGTCTCCATGGCAAACTTGACTTTGCTTACGTGCTTGTTCAGTGGACTTACGTCCAGAACTGGTCTCCAACCCCGAGTTCTTGGGTACCAGAAAAAGTCTGTTGTAAAACCCTCTGACGAGAGGTCCTTTACCTCTTCTATTGCTGCTTTTGATAGCATCTGGGTCACCTGTTCTTGAAGAGCTGCTGCTTTGCACCCCCGAGTAAGTAGCTGTCAACTCCAACGGTTCTTGTGAAAGAGGGGGCTTCCTTAGGAAGGAATCTTGTATCCTTCCTTCAAAACTGACTGTCCATACGTCCGCCTCCCCTTTGGCTCCACTCTTGCCAAAAGTGGGATAACCTGGCTCCCACTTGTGTCTGGAGGTTGTTGTGATCATTTCTTGGATTTGGGTTGCTGCTTGGGGTTCTTACTGTGGGTAAAAGTTGTCCTCCAGCAGCCATTCTCTGACTTCCTCTCGAAAGGGCTCTCCCACGAAAGGGCTGACGCGTAGGAGGAGCTTCCTTGTCCTTCCTGGCTAAAAGTTTGCCGGAAGAACTTTCCTAGCAGTCCTTGTGATCAGATCTTGCATTGATTGTTGCGCAAGGGCTGCTGATAAGTCCTTAACCAGCTCTGAAGGGAAGAGCTGTTTAGATAAGGGAGCATACAACAGTTCAGATTACTGAGCTAAAGTCACTCCAGACGACAGGAACGAACACAACATAGCTCGTTTCTTGATAACACCTGCTGTGAAAAGGGCAGAAAGTTCGACCGTCCCGTCCCTCACAGCTTTATCGAGACAGGCAATAAGGTGCATTTGCGTGTCATTCTTCTGATCTGAAACCTCTGCAAGAGCTGCAAGAGTCCAGTCCATCAAGCTGAAGACTTCAATAGTTCTGAAGACGACACCTTTCAGCAAATGATCCAACTCCAAAGTGGACCACAGAGACACCTTGGCTTTAGTCATGGCTGTTCTCCGTGAAGAGTCAACGAGTCTGGAGAAGTCCCCTTGGGAGGAGGCAGGAACTCCCAAACCGAGAGCTTCCCCAGTCTCGTACCACACGCTGGATCTAGAAGCCAATCTTGTCGGGGAAAGGAAAAAGTTGTCTTTCCTTGTTCCTTCTTCTTCAAAATCCAATCATTCAGTGTCGAAAAAGGCTCTCTTCACTGATTTGGCCAACACTGTCTTCTTGAATGAGGAAGACTTCTGGGGTCTACCCATCAAATATTGCGAGGGAGGACTCGAGGTACGGCCTGATGAAAATCGTTAGGAAATAAGTCCGCCAAAAGAGTAAGAAGTCTTTTCAGATCAGCAGCATGAAGAGTTTTTGAGTTTCCTCTTCCGAGATCTCTTCCAAAGGATCCGCTATTTCCGATGTCGAACGAGTGGGGAAACGTGTGAATCATGCTGCTTGATGTGCGTCACGCATGCGTCCAACTTGCTGCGAGGGAGCTTGGCGATCCTTGTTCCTCCCGTCACTGTGCGGCTTGTTTCGGGAAGCGTCTATGAGCGCTGCAACTTGATCAGCATTGCGCTCTTGCTGGCTGTTAGCGTCTTGTTGTTCTGACTCTTGCCTTATCCTCTTCTTGGGTCTGTTGACGTCCTTAGATTCCTTCTTGTGTGTTTCTTCTCTTAGTCCTTGCGACTTGTAAGAGTCAAAAAGAGACGCAAGGGACTGCTGGACTTCCGACAAGAACTTTACTTGAGGTGCCACTTGCTGCTGGGAAACAACTGGAGATGGCACTGCACTAGCTTCCACAACTTCGGAGACTCTAGCTGGGATCTTTTGATGAAGAGGTGGTGACGCAGTTTACTACACGTCCCATTCTGGGGGGGGAGAAGCGTGAACTGAAGTCATGTATACGTCTTCTTCCTCCGACGAGCTATCGTCTTACGCCTCTGTTTAGGCGCAGAAACGCCGTCTTCTTCCGACAGGAATCTCTCTGGAGAGCTCCATTTGCTGCAAGAGGTTGTTGGAGCAGGAGGGGGGGGACCTGCGTCTCTTGATAGGTCTAGATTCTTGTGACTGACGCCAACCACGTCTGGGTTTTGCGTCATCCGAGGAAGACGAACATGTCCTCATCTCGCCTTTCCTGCGGCTAAGGGGAGCGTCCTGGGATGCGTCAACAGGATGAGTTTCGAGGGGACGTCCGCTCGTTGTTCAACGTCTCTCACCTCCCTTAGCCTGTCGACGTTCCTTCTCCCAGGGGTTGGGGAGCATGGAAGAGGTCTAGGGCTAGGAGCGTGACAGACACGAACGGACGCACCTCCACTGCACTAACACTGTCACCGAACTTTTGTTGCAAACTATGCACTGCCCCCACATCACTTCCCTATCCGAAGAAAGGGATTGTACAGAAACTCCTATGGCAGAAATAGCAGCCATTATATCCTTTAAAGACGGATTACTTACTCCCGACTCGGGAGCAGGAGGATCGGGTACTCAAAGCCTTAGGGTTAGGATCAGGAATATTAGTATCAGACAAGTTAGAAAGGACTTGACTATCAGAAGACCTAGCTGAAAGGACACTGGAAGATCTAGTTCTCCTAATTCTGTCCTTTTCCAATCGCCTCACATAGCGATCATACTCTCTCCACTCTTTCTCAGACAAACTTTCACACTCCTTGCATCTATCATCAATGCACACACATGATCTCTGCATTTCTTACAAACTGTGTGGGATCAAGAGCAGCCTTAGGAAGCCGGTTCTTGCATCCCCTAACACACATCCTAACAACAGGGTCAGCCATCTTGAAAAGCAAGTACAAAGAACAATTGTAAAAAGTCAGAAACCGAACAGATAGGCTAACAATGAGAAACAAAAATCCAGGGAAGATCCAAAATCAGCGAAAGCCATCAATTTTTATAAAACCAAACAAGTAATGGGTACTTCACCAATTGTAGTAAAGCAAACCAAAGTAGAGCGAATTTCCAACGTGTTGATAGAACGACGGCAGGGAATTTCTGAGGACAATTGGGAATGGTTCTAGTTACCTGGTAGAGGGCGCTCAGGTATGGCCACCTGACCATCTATCGGCGATAACCTCAATTTGAATTTCTGTCCATCAGCAATGAGGGAAGATGGTGGGATCTGATATATATATGTAACTACCAGGGAAGTTAGATATTTAAAAATGTCATTTTTATATAAGTAACTTACCAAGTAATTACATAGCTGATTCCCACATTGACAGGAGGTGGGATACATGAACACATTCTACTCCAAAACATTAAGATAAGTAATGAATTTGAAATAGAAAAACTGCTAGCACTGCAAAACAATGCTTGTTGTTGCTTATCAGTTTAGAGAGCTACTAGAGGTGGATACTGCCTCTGGTTGGTGCTCATCTTAACTCGAAGTGGCGTGGCGGTATAGCCATGGGTCGCCTCCTACTTAGTGGGAACTTGCAGTGAAGGAAGTACTCTGATGGCTAGCAAAGCATGATAGGTGCCTGCCCTTGCCCTGGGCAAAGCACCAAAATAAAAACAACCATACAACATTGTCACCCACACTGAAATAAAACCACAACCCATCCACTGGAGTGGTGGGTGCTTCAGGTACACTGTACCCCCTGGCTCCATAAAAAACCTCTACATCTTATTACATCCTAATTCTGAGTGTCTCAAAAGTCCATGAGGGCAATACACTCTATCAGTGGATGAAACAGGTCTTGCCTTATCACCATATGTAGTAAAGGATGGTCCTCTGAAAACTCCAAATGGACAGAGACCCCCCTATTCTCCCACAGAGCTGGAGAGCACTTTGGATGTTTGGAGAACGATCTGGTGTCAGGCTGAAGCTGGCACCAGAAGCGCTGGACGCCAGTTGAGATAGGACCTCGGGGCTGGCAGGAACTTGTGGGAGCTAGCGGGCGCCAGGCTGTAACCAGCGCCATATGAGCAGGGCACCAAGTGAGCTGGGCGTCAGACGAGCTAGAAGCTCGTGGAAGCTCTACAGCTTGTGTCAGACAGCAGTTACAAAGTGTACAAAGTGCTCGAAACTGATAGATCTGGTCCTCAAAAATGAATCGGAGGTATTTCCTTGAGTCTGGTTAATCGGAATATGGAAATAAGCATCTTAAATGTCCACGGAGATCATCCAATCTCCCTGACAGATGGAAGCAAGAACCAAATGGATGGTTTCCATGTTGAATTTTGCCTTCTCTATGAAGACGTTCAATGCACTTACGTCGAGCACCAGTCTCCAACCCACGGGAGCCTTGAGCACTACAAAAAGGCGATTGTAAAATACTTTCGAGTCTGCCTTCTTTACTATTTCTATGGCTTCCTTGCTCAGAAGAGAGGACACTTCCTTTGATAGGGCTGAATATCTCTCCGATCCTATGGAGTAAGCCGTCAATACAACAAGAGTGTTGGTCAATGGCAGATTCTCCCTGAAGGGGATGGAGTATCTCTCCTTTAAAACTTTCACCACCCACTGATCCGCTCCTCTTTCGCTCCATCTCTCCCAGAAGAGACAAAGCCTGGCCTCTACCGGAACATGAAGGACTGAATTCTCACTTGCAAGAGGATGGTTTGGGAGATGATTTCTTGATTGCACAGGAAGCAAATCTAACTGATCCTCGGGACCTGAAGCATGGTCTCTGATTCTTTCCACAAAAAGGCTTTGGTTGCTCGAGAGGAGATGAAGGTTTAACTGAGAAAGCAGACCAACCCCTCTGGTGTTTTGTTGATTGGGTCAATAAATCTTGAGTCAATTTCTGGCATAGACTTGCTGCAATCTCGCTTACAGTGGATTGTGGAAATAAATATTGCTTGTTCAGAGAGGAAAAAAGGAGAGCCGATTTCATTGGGGCCGTAACGCCCTTCGATGTGAAAGAGACCCAAAGTTCACGCTTCTTAAGCACGCCCATGGTACAAAGGGCAGCTAATTCCTGTGAGTCATCTCTAACAGCTTTATCTGCGCAGGAGAGAAAATTAAACAGGTCTGAAACTTCATCACGCAAAAAAGTCGGATCTTGAAGCTTCTTGGCAACTGCTCCCAAACACCAGTCGAGAAAACTCAACACCTCAAAGGACTTGAACAAACTCTTCAAAAGGTGGTCTATCTTTTGGGCTAAAAAGAATATCTTGTCTGAAGTGAAAGCTGACCTACGTTCCGAGCCAATGAGCACAGAAAAGTCCCCCTGAGAGGAGGCAGCCACTCCCAGGGAAGGAGCTTCTCCCGTTGCGTACAACAAGTACCGCACACGTGCAAGATGAGAGGGAAGAACACTAAAACAGGCTTTCCCTTGTTCTCTCTTCTCGGAAAGCCAGTTCTCTAGGTGCTCCAACGAAAAAGAGTATTCGAACACCTCAGGGCACCTGGCTGCTGCAGAGCGCTTGGTCACATCAGAGCGCCTGGCTGCTACAGGGCACTTGGCTGCTTCATGGCACTCATCAATATGTTCCGCCGATACAGGATGTTCAGAAGGAACAGGGCGCTTAAGCACTGAGGAGAGGAGAAGCACTCCAGAGTGTCCTACTTGCTACACGTGGGCTGAGGACTGAAGGAAGGCTCCCTCATTCTCTTGTAAGGGAGATGTGGGGACTGATCCTTACCCGAGAAACGTCTCTTAAGTGGGCAAGATTCATCGAGGAAGCAACGAAGACGGCTCTTATGAGGTGAGGACTCCTCAGAGCTTCACGAAAGCCGATGAACTTCTGAGATGCCTTTCCAGCAGTTGTCTCTAGTCTCATCCTGGGATGCAACAGGCTGGACTGAGGGGACAACTAGCATGGGTAACCCCACTGACTTCCCTTGGGCTACCAGTATGCCTCCTCCCAGGTAGTGGGGAGTATGGCAGGGACCAGTGCCTAGGAGACTCAGTGGAACAAGCAGCTGCTGCCTCCACTGATACTTCACCTTTAGCACTTTTTTCAAACTTGTCCACCAGGACACGCACTGATGCCCCTAACTGGGCCACTATACTCACTACCAGATTTAATCGTTGCTCAAATTTATTCTCAGGGCTGGTGAAACAATCAGGTTCGGAAGTGATGGAGCCAGGAGAAGGAGTAGGTGGTTTAGGAGAATTAATACATGAAGGTGGGGAAGGGTTAACACTTGGAGATTTACAGACATGCCACCCTTATCCGATCTAGGAGTCAAAGCCTGACTAGCTAATTTCACACTGGCTTCAGCAGCTGCTTTCCTCTTCTGATCTCTTTCTAACTTAGCTAAATGTGAATCTTAAGTTTTCCATTTCTGTTCTTCCCAATCCCTACCCTCGTCACAAGTCAAATTAATAGAGCAAACTTGTCCTCTACAACCGGAACACAAGGTGTGAGAATCGTAAGTCAATTTTGTCATCCAGGTGTTGCAGCCTTGGAAACTAGAACTACAGTAAACCCCCCATATTCGCAGGGGATGCATACCGCAACCCCGCCCCCCCGCGAATAGCTAAAATCCGCTAATACTTAAAGGCCCTCTAAAAACACTTAGAACTGCCTATTTTGATAGTTTAAACACAAGAAAAACCCTCTAAAAATGCTTATACCTGAGTATTTCAATAGTTTTATCACAAAAAGTGCATTATTCATGAAAATTATATGAAAATACAATAATCAGTGAATATTTCTCAGTGAAAAAATACAGCGAATGGGTGAATTTTCCGTGAATAATGGATAGATACGTTCCACAGAGAAATCCGTGAATACGTGAGTCCGCTAATCGTGAGAATGCGAATATGGGGGGTTTACTGTGCTAGTGTCAGACTTACCTAACTAGTTGAAAAGTCAAAATCATGAAAAGGCAATCCAAACAACGTCACTATGAGAAAAAATGCTGAAAAGGCTACAAAAATACTTCACCAATGAAGAAAAATACAAATCCAAAACTCTAAGCTGCTATAACAATACCAGGTTTGATGCTACAAGTGGCAGAAACAAATTGTCGTGTTGGCGATATTCCTCTTTCTTATCCCAAAAGTGGGAGGGGCATAGTCACCTACACAAAACAAAAGAATTGCTACCGTGGAATTCAGATTTCTAACTGCTGTTCGAGTAAAAACTCTTAGCTAAGTAATTACTGGGTAAGCTACATATATAAAAATACTTTTTACAGTCTTTAAAGAAACTAAAATATGGTGAACCAACATATCTGAGACAAACTGCTTCAGCTTCTTTAGACCTGAAATGAATGTTGTACAGTAAACCCCCCATATTCGCGTTCTCACGATTCGCGGACTCACATATTCGCGGATTTCTCTATGGAACGTATCTACCGACTATTCGCAGTAAATTCGCCCATTTGCGGTATTTTTCACTGAGAAACATTCACTAATTACTGTATTTTCTTATCATTTTCATGATTAAATGTACAGGTATTCCCCTACTTATGATGGGGTTAGGTTCCAAAAAACCCATCGTTTGTTGAAAAAATCGTAACTCGAATATGGCCTAGCCTACACTAAGGTAATCAGTACCATCTATACATATATGGTAGCCTAGCCTACACTACACAGTATACTTTATACATATATGGTATAGTAATTATTAGTGTCAGCTAATTCTGCAGGTTCAATGCAGACTGACATAAGTCAGTATAAAGAGAAATTGAATAACAAACAAGGCCTGGCCTGCACTTTCGTATATCATATATGGTAGCCTAGCCTACATTAAACTGTATTCTATTTTCACATAACACCGCCGTATTATACAAACATCAAAATAACGAATGTGCATCTTTTCCATGGATCTTTAAAAAGTTATGCTTTACTACACTGTATCCAATCGTAAATATTCTTATACTGCTTTTGCATTATAAATTCCGATCATAGCGATCAAATGTTTTGGTTTCGAATCGATCACGCTGGTCTTTATTTCAATGCATTTAACTCGGATCAGAGGGCACTTCTTGCTTCTAGTTAGCGTAAATGAATCTCTAAATACTTTATTTATAAGGGACATATGTATTTTTCGTTATACGAAGTATTTTTATGTCGAAATATAACTTAAATATGTCTCGGTGTGAAATTATTTTAGCCATTTTTTCGTTAGTAGATGACGTTGGCGGCTGGCCGTTTGTTTTGTGTAAACAAAAAAAATCAAGATTCCGTTCGCTATTTTCTCTTGATTTCATCATCATACCACGAGCTTTTCATATATATCTTTTATCGGCGTGAAAACAGCAGTAATATGTGTTCTTTCATGTCCAGTAGTTTTGATTAAAATACTTTCCAATTTTATTTGCGGTCGAGTTTCATCCATGTTGCCAATGTACGATAATTTATAGTCATTAGCAGCTTGAACATTCTTTTCTCAGCGTCGGTTACAACTTGCAGCTTAATTTTACTGCAGCAGTATATTTCCTTGCCGATCTTTTCTCCAAAGCGGATAAGGGTAGTGTAAAAACATATCAGTACTTAACGTCATTTTTAACATAGCTACGATAATTGTTTAACCGTACGATGGTTGAAATACAAGCAAAACAGTTGTTATCCGATTCGGTTATTAGCAAAACAACAGAGTCTCGTTCGGTTGTTTATGGCTGTACGCATTTTCGCAAGAGTATAAGGTTACTAACAATGCTTTTATTATTCTCATACTTTTTTAACTAGAAGATGGAATAAAGAGATGGAGAAAAAAAGTTGGTCTATTATAAGTTGGTCTTTCTTGCTGCCTGATTCTACGGCAATTGTAGTGTACGCTGTTGCTTGTGCCCGCTCGAAATTTAAAAATATTTTCTAAATATTGTCGCATACGGTATTAATTGTTAACTCCATCGTAAACTCGAATTATCGTCACTGCATTGCACTACCTGTATTTACAAACGCACAAAAATTGCAAACGAACACTGACCTATTTTAACTTCCGACAACGAGGGCAAGTGAGGTCAGCTCATTGAATTAATGTACCTATTCCAGCCTCGGCCAACGATCGCATAACCGCACGCTGCCTGATTTGTACGTTGTTGCCTCGCGCCAGTTGCCCGCGAAATTTAAAAATACGTATTTTCAAAATATTGTCGTATCGATATTAATTGCTAATCCCATCGTAAAAGTGAATTATCGTAAGTCGAATTATCGTAACTCGAGCACTACCTGTACTTTTTGTGATAAAACTATTAAAATAATCAGGTATAAGCACTTTTAGAGGGTTTTTCTTGTGTTTAAACTATCAAAATAGGCAGTTCTATGTGTTTTAGAGGGGTTTTAAGTATTCACGGATTTTAGCTAATCGTGGGGGGTACACATCCCCTGCGGATACGGGGGGTTTACTGTAATCAGACATGCAAGTGAAGCATATAGGCTATTTGAAACTAAAACAAATTGTAAGTCAGGCGAGAGAGCATTTGTACACTGCACACCAAGACTATACAACAAAACACCACCTAAAGTGAAGATCATACAAGAAGAAAGCAAATTTAAAAAAGAACTAAAGACTCTCCTATTCTGCAGGAGCTACGATATTGACAAGAAAACACTACAAGACAATTATAAAATATAAGAACCATCTTATTTTGAAGACGTACAAGACCCACCGGAGAGGGAATCATCCCTGTGGAGGGCTGTACATAAAACCAAACAAAGTGAAAGTGAAACCTGGGTGCAACATGATCGCATAAACACTGAATGAGAGGGTAGCATTGACTCAACCTCACATGCTTCAAGCACACAAGTGAAGAGACACCGCACTTATCACACACACACACATACACACTGGGAGAGTAGTATGAGCATTCCTCTAATCTGTGAAGATACTGGAAGGCTCAGGGTGCCTGTGCATGGTATGGGGATGGGCCATGCACCAAGCAAGCAGGTTACTGCACTCACCTTGCATGTACATGCATGGTTAGAGCACAGGCTAGTGTTGGAGCCTGCTCCAGTACCCATTCCCAAGATTGTTGTACAAAAAGTACCAAAGGTACCAGTCGAAACATCACAAGCTGCAGAATATCCCTACAGGGAACAGAGTTCTGAGCTGAGATCAACTGACCCATATGACTCCCTAGGTTCAGTAACAGCAAACTAGAAAAGAGTTTGGGTAAATGAATATGAGTACTTTTATGCATGTGCAACCCAAGAGCTGGTGATGAGTCACATACAAACAGATCATCTCAGTACTGGTGAGTACATTGGAGAGATGTATAGCATGTAAACCTGCTGCCAGTACATTCACAATACAAGGACAATACATATTCCAAGCAAGCAAGCAGTGCTAGTTCAACCAGATATTTTTCTGGTGAAAACTGGTTATAAGAGCCTGGAGCAGTCATGTGGTCAGAAGAGCCTGTGGCAGGCAGGGATGGAGTGCTGAACATGCTCAGTGAGACTTCTGCCAGCCTTACCAACAGCTGATTGATCACCCACTGGTGGCAAAATGCTGCCACTTCCCACAGACTGGGAAGAGCACTCACTGAAAGTCCTACGGGACTTCTTGTGAAAGGCCTCTGTAGATTTCCTTTTCTTCTTCCTATGGAAGAAAGGCTAAAAAGGCAAGTTGGAGGGTAAGGAAGCTTGTCTAGCAGGAGGAAGGAAAGAGGTTGTGCTTTATATCCTTGTCCCTAGCCGATGTCTTACCTCCTAAGATGTAGCCATAGTTGATACCATTGGGGCATTTTCCACAGGATGGACAACCACTACTGGAAGCACAACAGATCTGAGCTCCAAGTGACTGTGGCAACAGGAGAGAGTAGCAGTCAACATAGTATGAGTAAGTGTACTGATCCCCACACAAAACCACCTTGCACCTAAGAGGGGGATGTACTCAGTGGAGGAGTATGGAGGTGTTTTGCAGTAAGGAGGAAGTGGTACGCTAACTTTTCAACCTATGTCTTCTACCAAAACTTTCTAACAGCTTAAAATTTGTCCCTACAATTCAGTATTAAATGGTAGGGATCCACTTACATGGAGGACAAGTACTAAATGGTAGGGATCCACTTATATGGAGGACATGAAGATGCATTACACTCACTAATGCCTTTCACGCCTCCATTAATGCCACTATTTTTATGTAAACAAACCACTCAAAACAAAACCACAAACTAATCCCAGAAGTCAGCTGGAGCACAGCACAACACCCTCACATGAAAGCAACCAAAGAAAAAGTGTGGGGGTGACAGAAAATGAGAGAGGAGTATTTCCCTGCTCAACCCCATGAACCACCAGTTAACCCACCTTGTTATAAAGATCAACTACTTCCTACTTGCGCTGAAGGAGATCTACATAAAATGCAACGGTTTGCACTCCCATTGGTACAACTCATGGATGAAAATCTTCACCAAATAACATACATACCATACTAGAATAGGTTTGACTTCTACCCTTTGCAAGCTCTTCGTTGGGTGAGTCGGTATAGCTGCGGACTGGCACTCGCTGGGCCGGAGTTCGGCGGCTGATGAAGAGTTAGAGGAATTTATTTCTGGTGATAAAAATTCATTTCTTGCTATAATGTGCTTCGGATTCCACAATAAGCTGTAGGTCCCGTTGCTAAGTAACCAATTGGTTCTTAGCCACGTAAAATAAGTCTAATCCTTTGGGCCAGCTCTAGGAGAGCTGTTAATCAGCTCAGTGGTCTGGTAAAACTAAGGTATACTTCTACCCTTTGCAAGATTCATCTTTAAGATTACTCCGACGTAAATAATAGACGCCAACAATCTGAATCAATCAATCTAGATACTGAATCACTTATTCTTAAAACAAACACCTTACGCAACAAAATCTTCACCAAGGAACAGTGCATACTAGAGAAAACTAGATATCTCCCTCTACTAGACCATCTAAATTATTCTAGACAAAGTACTAGAAGGAAAAAATTTGAAAGCATAGATCTAGATATAGGACCATTTGTCCACATGAAAAAGACTGTACCAGAAAATCTTCACCATAGGCATAGCATACTAGAAGCTGCTAGACTTCTTTCCTCTGCATGGCCATATTCAAGATTATTCTAACAGAAGTACTGGAAGGCAAAAACCTGACAAGTCCATATGACAAGTACCTTGTACAAGAAAATCAACACCAAGGGGCACAGCATACTAGAATAAACTAGACCTCTTCCCTCTGCAGGACCCATCTCCTAGATTATTCTAGCAGAAATAATAGAAGGTAAAAATGTGAAAGAATAGATCTAGATATTGGATTGGATCCTTTGTCTGCAAGACAACTTTTATACAAGAAAAGCTTCATCAAGCAAAGAGACATACTATACTAGAAGCTACACCTCTCCTTTCCGTAGGGCCCATCTAGATTCTTCTAACAGAAGTAACAGAAGGTGAAAATCTGAAGAACAGTTTTCAATATTGGATCATTTGTTTGCATGACAAGGATCTTTAACAAGGTTTTCACCAAGGGACATAACATACCAGAAGAAACTAAACTCCTTCCCTTTGAATAGCCTGTCTTCTAACAGTAGTACTGAAACTCAAATATCTCAAAGAATAAAGCTATATACTAGACCACTAGTTGCATGACAGAAATCTAGCTTTTAAATATTCAATAAATACTCCTTTTTTATTTTTCCTCATTTTCTCAAAAGAAATTTCCTAACCTCTGGGTTATTTTTATTATTCAGGAAAGTTTCCAGCGTTTTATCATTTTCCACTTGTATTTGAGTCTTTTGCTTTTCCCTTTTAGTTATAGTTGCCTCTTTTTCGCTTTTCAGAGCACTTCAACCCTTTCTTACTCAAAACCGTATGGTACCTAATGAGTTCTACTATGCTCCAAAAAACACTGCAGTATCATTTTATCATTATCAGAAGTCACTAGTTTCAGGTAAGAAAAGTTAGTCTAGTGAGTACAGTGGCTACTTTCTCATAACCCCTATAACTATGGAATTTGAAACTTCTGTACTTGGAAATCAAAGTCATGAAAGATTGGTAGCATTTCCAGAATACTTCTTTGGTAAGATTTTACAGAGCAATGCAATAAATACTTCTCTTTCGCAAGCTTTATCATCTACTTTTCAGTGAGAGACCTTGTACATCATTCTCAAGCTCTATCATCTGCTTTTCAATGAGAGACCTTGTACATCATTCTCAGGGTCTATAAAGTGTTTTTCAACAAGAGACCTTGTACATCATTCTCAAGCTCTATCAAGTGTTTTCCAATGAGAGACCTTGTGCATCATTCCCAAGCTCTATCATATGCTTTTCAATAAGACAGACTGTATTCCACTGGAGGTAGTGGTGAGTTCATAAGTGGATCAGAGTACATAAACTGACCAGCAGCAATCAGAGATATGTTTTCCTATGCTGAGGCTTGCTTTTGTTCTCAACATCTTCCAGACAAAGTTCCATAACTTTCTGTATCTCTTCTCGCCACTCTTTTCCCTTTAACATAAAAACCAACTGCTGTTGTATTTGATTTGGTGTTCATGAGAAATCAATTTCCCATATATGAAAACTTTTCAGATGTAACCTTACAGGGTGCTCATAGAAATAGCTTAGGATAATCTAGGCCAAATCTAAGTTCCATGTTCTGGATAAAACTACGCTAAAATAATTAAACAAAATATAAGGGTAAGTCCTCTGAATATCTTTGCCTGAACTGGATACGGTTATACTATAACTTACCCAGCATTACCGAGGCCTCACCAATCTAGCCTGGGGTAAGCTCATCTAGCCTTAGGGCTAAGGCTACGTGAATGTAAAATTACATTTAAATTAT
>NC_089760.1:19957500-20007500 GCF_040412425.1 Macrobrachium rosenbergii | reverse complement strand
GGCTGATAGTTTTATTTCACAATTTCAACATGACTTTTCATACTTTTTTATTATAAAAAAAACAACAATATATGATTCGTTTTACATTGGGAATAAAAACGCCCATCACCATCATCATCAGCAACATAACTGGCTACAACGTGTTAAGATGCAAAGGGTCTGTAAGATGTTGGATACTTAGGGCTGTAATGAAACCCCGGTGTCCAGTGATGCGTGTATTGTAGAGTAATGCTTACTAAAAGAGCGCCAGTTGCATACTGAGTACTGACTAGGTTGGAGGGAGAAGCCAACTCCGGCTGGAAAAACCGGTCTCGTTCTCTTCTACAATCTTACAGGGTCCCTTTGAAATTCTGTTACTCGTCTTTCCTGTGCTTTATTTTCCATAAATCTCCAATCACCTCCAGCCTCTCTTCTCATAGTTATCATCCACGTAAGTCTGGGTGTTCCAGCTCCCCAGGTAACCACAGATGCCTGGCTGACACAATCAAATACCATCCTCCCAGGGTTTATGTGAAGAATATTTCCAAGCCAACTCCATCGCCTTTTCATAAATATCTCATCTACATATGGGATTTTTAGAATTTTACTTATGGTATCGTTTTTAATTCTATCCTTCCATCTGACTTGTAATATTCTTCTTAGAGCTTTTGGATACATTTTCATCTTCATGCCATGATTCACATCCTTGGAGCAAAACAGGTCGACTAGATTTATGTATAATCTTTTTTTCTAGTGTAATTTCAGTCCTATTATTTCCAGATCTTCTTCAGCCTGCTCATTATTTTATTTGCCTTTTTGGTCGTCCTGGAAATTTCAGTTCAAGAGAACTTTCCTGGATACTATTCTAAACATTTGAAAGATTCAATCTCACGAATCCCTTCTCCATCTAATGTTATTTTATCATATTGTGCATACTGTCTTCATTACTCCTGTTTTTTCTTATATTATTTGGAGTTCCATCTCTCTAGATATGTGGTGTATTCTGTTAAGCAAGCCTTGTAAATATTATAGTGTTTTTCTGATTAAAACAGCATTATCAGGATATTCTGTCAAGATTTTGCCGTTTCTCCCATCAAAACCCTCTCTTAACCAAAAGGGAGTTATATAAGTATATATTCCGTGGTTAGTAATTGAACTTGTGTCTTATGGTTTCACCAAGTATGATAGTGGCTTATCCATTCAGCCACCAAGAGATATATAAGTTGATTTTGACTGCTGTGCATACTCCCATTAAATTCATGACCTGTACTTAGCACTGAAGTTTCTTAGAGTTCTTGCTTACTCATTTATCATGAACAGTTCTGGATCTTACCATTACTTCTCTATAAGCGCTTCTTCCCTGTAACTCGACGACAGGTTTGGTCGTATCACACCTTAAAGAGACTGGTTGAAGGCACTCACCATCAGGCCAGGAGGGCTGTGCCTCCATTTTCATTCTGGACAGTGCTAGAGATGGTATTACCACAGGCTAGGATACTGATTTCTTTTCTTTGGCAAACTAAAAAAGGTGGTAAACAACATCTTTTCTAAGGTTAATTCAACTCTTTTCACAGGTTTCTTGTCTACAAGGGCAACGATAATTGTGCCTTCATTAAGGATGAAGATGGGTGTGACTTAATCAATAGGTGACTCACCAGTTCCTCAAAAATAGTTAATAGTAATGGTTTCCACAGTTTCAGATGCCTTATCAAAAGGCAAGGAGTCATTATTCCGTGGAAATTGTTGGGCTCCATTGTTGTGGAGGGTCATAATTTGAAAAGGCATTATACTGGGGTTATGCAAACATGCAAATCCTTTATGTATGGTAGCTTCATGTCTCCGTCTAGTAGTTTTGCTGGTTCTCATCAATAGGTGCTGTGAGTTCAATTCCCGCCGCCGGCTGATGAAGAGTTAGAGGAATTTATTTCTGGTTATAGAAATTCATTTCTCGCTATAATGTGGTTCGGATTCCACAATAAGCTGTAGGTCCCGTTGCTAAGTAACCAATTGGTTCTTAGCCATGTAAAATAAGCCTAATCTCAGCCCTAGGAGAGCTGTTAATCAGCTCAGTGGTCTGGTAAAACTAAGGTATACTTAACTTTTTTCCCATTAGTTTCACTGTCTCTCACTATAGAGAGTACATTTTTTGGAATAGAGGTTCACATGACAGTCAGTCTCTTGATCCGATTAAGGAAAACTGAATCAGGCTTCGTTGTGAATGCCAGTCTCTGTGTCACTGCGTCCCTGTGACTCCTTTCATGTCCACCACTGCTAATATTATGTCCTAGTTTGAAACATGAGTACATTGTTTTGTCCTGAAGCAGCCAGAGTTGCTCTCTTGGAATTTAGAGTAGCATGATTTACAACAGTTGTACTACTTTACGCTCACTGAAATAGGCGTGGGACTTACAGAGCCCCATTAACTCCTTGGTTATTTTGCAATTCCACACTGCAGTGAGGATGAGGCGATGGTGTCTGGCAGACAAGCTTGGCAGCATTTTCTTTACCAAGAATGGGAGCGAGGAATTTTTACTCCTCAGCTAGCATGGTAGCTAGCTTTACATTGTACTCTTTTTCTTCTCTCAGTATACTGGCGAATGTCAGGATTCAGCCAAAGTAATTGTTTTAATCTATTAAGCCATATCAGGCTTTCATAATATTTTGACCTGCAGCACCGTGTCGAACTTTCGGTCATAAGAGATGCTTATCTTTGTTGTCAGTCTCCGCATTTGTATCAGTCTCATGCTTTTGAAAATTCTGGAATTTTTATCAGTAAACTCTGGCAATAATTCAAAAGACCGCAGAACCCAAGCCTTTCCAAGCTAATAAAAGGCATCTACAGCAGTGTATTTCCAGTCAAGAAACTAGGTAAGAGAGGTGTATACATTTCTTGTGGCATGCAGTGGCTCTCCATCATTCGTTCTAATGCTAAGAAGAGGTTTTAACTGATGTCGTCATATCAAGGTTTGTCATACTCAAGAAGGCGTGTTTGTGCAAGTGTAATATCACGTGCAAAGATAGTAACCATCATACACACACACACACACACACACACACACACACACACACACACACACACACACACATATATATATATATATATATATATATATATATATATATATATATATATATATATATATATATATATATATGTATGTATATACACATAGACATATACATATATAGGTATATAGATACGTATGTGTATGTGATGGTCACTATCTTTGCACAGTACATAAATATTTTCGAATAGCCCAATGATATTAAATTCACTATCCCTTGGGAATTATTTACACTCAAAGGTAATTTCATAAGGCATCTAACCGGACGAGGATTAAAACCTAAGCTTTTTATGGTCGATTTAAAAACTCAATGGATTATTAAGTTAGTCTTTAATATAGCAACTAGCAACCCATAGCCATGGGTTTAAAACTCGGCCGGGCTAAGTACTTTTATGAATAATTCCCTTGATGTAAGTTATTCTAAAAAAATTTGAATAATTACATATTAATCGACTACTTGTGGCATACATAGAGAGAGAGAGAGAGAGAGAGAGAGAGAGAGAGAGAGAGAGAGAGAGAGAGAGAGAGAGAGAGAGAGAGAGAGAGAGAGAGAGAGAGATAATTAAAACTAGGCCACAATGTTAAAAAAAGCACAAGAGCTTCTGATTATTCCGGTTAATAGCTGATTTCAATATTATAGTTGCTACGCAATATTAGAGCTCCAGAAAGCAATGAAGGAACCAACAAGCTAGTTCTTCTCGTGTCAGAACCCTCTGAATTCATTTATTGACTTTAATTTTTGTTTACGATTTTTCTTTGCAGGATTATTTGATTGAGTGCAGTATGTTTATATTTAGTATGAAAAATCTGAAAAAATCATTGAAATTTTTAAGAAATCCAATATAAGTGAAATAAATGGCATTTTTGTGATGTCAACAATTCGGACACAGTATCAACAAAAATGGTGTCGCTATCAGAGTATGTACTGCGGTATTTTGTTGGTTTTCTTTCCGTAGTATGTAATTTTGATGTAGAATTACGTTTGTGGGATTAAAATGACTGATAATGCTTATACAGAGTCATGATTCATTATATCTGAGACAGGTTAGGACGTATTATATGTGTGAAACAAACCACAAGAATGTTTGGTAGCTTGTTTCTCATGTATGGCAAGTTTAGGCAGGCCATTCATTCAATTAGCCAAATGTAGCATATACCTAATCCGATGCCTGGCCAAAGCGACTTTTTTACGATGTAGGAAGATACTGTCCTTATAGAAACAGTATTTTCCCTGTGATTATCAAATAAAAAGAAATTGCGTAACAATCAGTCCATGCAATCATCTTTAGTCTAATTGACTAGGCTCAGCCTTTACCTCTGCGGCTGCATCTAGTTTACAAACTTGAACCATAGTTTATTTCATAGTTCTTGCTGTGATATGTAAGAATTTAACATTTATTTTTCCAGGAAGTAGGAGTGTACTATGGGAAACGGTTCTTAGGGTTCAGAAATGCTGATAGGCTAGGCTGTTTTGGGATGATAATGGTACTTTATTCCTACTCAAGCCAAATAAATGAAGCGTGCATTTTGTCCTGGGGGATCTGGTGTGTGTGTGTGTTGCATGTTAACCATTATTGCAGTGGTAACTTTTGGTTTGTTTTCCCTCCACCTGTGTAGCCTAGTAGCCTGGGGAGCCTATCCAGTGAGAAAACTGGGTAAAACAAAAACAAGTGTGCAGTGCACCAGTCAGAGAGGTAGAAAGTATTTAAATTGGTTATTTTTCGGAAGACGCCAGCCAGCTCCCACATTATAATTTATATTTTTGGGGGGTGAAAAGCATCAAAACAAAAAATTTCTTCTCAATACATAACCTTCACAGATGCTTAATGACAGAGAAAAATATTCTAATCAAATTACGACTTATAAGGTAAGACAATACCGGCCCCTCACCCCCCTCCATAGCTAATACAGCAAAATTATAACTGCTAAACACCCCTAGCGTTTAGTGCACTGTCATTTCCTAGCCATTTTTACATGAAAAACCCAAAATGGTTTTTCTTGTTAAATGGCTAGTAGGAGTCTTTCAAAATACCCAGTTGGAGTCTTCCAAAAAATTACCTGTAAATCTATGCTATTGATAAAATGCCTAGTGCATACCTATTGATAGTAGCCTAACATACCCCCAAATTTATAAGCTTGTAAATGTAACAAGGTTAGGTAGGTTGTATGGATGTATTCTGCATAACACAGAGAACCTTAGCTTGGGTGAAGAAATGTCTACTACATTATTAAGTCTGCATTAGTTTATGTTTCCTTATCAGAGCAACTTTACCATTTTCAAGGATGATGCTTGAGAAAAATCCATTGTGATACAGTGGTTTCAGAGGGACTAAGAAGAGTTCATGAATAGGGCCCATGCTGACTCCATTTATACCCAGATTAGTATGAAAAGAATCTGTTAAATAGGTCATTGTAAAATAATGGGTATAGTCAAATTCCAAAGAAGTTGCATTATGGAGAGAAAAAGAAAACAGTCAAAAGACCTCATTTCTGCTGGTCTGACTTGCTTAGGTGTAAACTGTGTAATGGAGACAGGTTCTAAAAGCACTGTGGTATTGGTAAAGATAGGTGGGAGAAGTTTGTTAAAATCGTTGGTTGTTTACGTGCTACGAGGAATAATGCTTAATGGATCCATAGTAGAGGTACTGGACCTGTAATACAGCAGTCATTTAATGCAAATGAGGTTTATAGTTTAAGGGTCATAAATGCAAGAAATGATGTTGTATAGTAAAATTAGTATTTTTTGAATGAATAAGAGAACTCTTCTAAGACTTAAAAAGCTATGGAAGATTAGCTTTTGCTCGAATGGTAGGAATTAGTGTGTGAATTAAGATGTAATTGAGTTCAGAAGTTTTTTACATTATTATAGCTTGCATAAATTATTGTAGAAAAAGACAACTTATAAAAGATGAAGGAAGTTTTGTTTGATAATCTCGAAGTAAACTTGCAAGCACAGTTAGGTCTACCCGAAATTTTTAAAAAACAAATTTCCACTTAGCCTGACAACCTGGTTTTTGGAGCGTCAATAACTGAGGCGTGGATTCAGATAAAGTTTGCTACATGTCTTTACATGAACTCTGTTGTTAATTAGTTATGTTACCAATGTCATTTTATTTGGAATATCAGGTGGTACTAGTATGTATGTATGTGTTTTCGGCAGACAACAGATGAGTGTGTGCAAAAATGCAATTAAACTCAAAATCAGTATAAAAACGTGATTATATAATGGTTATTAAGGTACAGTAATCCTTGAAATGCAAAGTACCCGGGCCACATGCTGTACACTATATACTCTTTAATGGTTTTATAATCGAGAAATATTCGTCAAGGGGTCAATTTTGGTACGGGCAGGGGCAAATTTCAGATAGGGGAAATGCTGGTAATTGAGGGATTACTGCAGTTTGTGTTATTTCTATATATAAAAAGACACTGAATAATTCTCAGGATTACTGTATTAAACATTATAGAGTATACTGTATATAATGTATTCAGGGTGCTTTGCACTTTTGGGATGTACCATACCCAAATACTGTACCCATCATCTAAACAGACTGTATTATGTAAGTTTTGATTTTATTTGCATTTTTTTAACAAAATTTTGTCGTCTGCAGGAAAACACATACTAGCACTGTCTATTGCACTTGTACATGCACAAGATGCACTATACATATATTACAACACCTTTAGATATTTTGGGTTCGATTATAGTATCCTTGATCATGGGGACCTAAGTTTTGTAGATTAGGCTACTGTGACAAAGTTCTTCAGTTGAACATTTGTCTTGCTAGTGGCATATTTTTGGTGGTTTTGATTTACACTTATTATAAAAGGGATCATGAATAATTCTTTTTTTTTTTTTTTGGATTATATAAAGCTTTCCAAGTCAGTGTATATTGTTATAGACTAGCCAGGGTTGCTGTATGAATTTTGGCTATCTTAGCAGCATAACCTAGGTTAGCCTAGTTACTATTCCTTATTATGCTCTTTTGTATCCCACACACACACACACACACACACACACACACACACACACACACACACACACACACACACACACACACACACTTCTATGCAGTAGAGTAATAAGAGAGGGGTTAATATACTATATATGATATGCATAAACTTGCAGCACACAAAACAAAGATGAGTTCTGATTTGAAAAGAATAAAAAATCTACTATACTGTACATGTTAAGTTGTGTAGTTTTCATTACAGTGACAGAATACAGTATAAAGTAATTTATTTGAAACTCAGGCACTAGCAGCATTACTACTTAGCATGAAGTCCAGCAGCTGGCAGTTAGTAATTCTTCATAATGGCTCTCCTTACCCATTTAAGTTGAAATCATATCTCACAGCATGGTATAATATTGACTTGCCTCTAAATTTGGATGTGAAGTTTTTCTATACCATTAAAAGTATGAGAGATTTTCCATAGTTTTATATCAGATTGATTAAATTCATCATTTAACTTTACAGTATACTGCCACCGATCAGTGCGCCTATATGGGACCGTGAAAGTGAGGACCGAAGGCGATGTAATCAGCAAGCACAGTTGCAGCAGCAGGCTTTAGTCACAGCATCTCGAGCGGCTCCTCCCTATGGGCACAGGAAAGGATGGATACCACGATCTCAAGAGGTGGGAAGCATGTGTTGCCCTTTGTTTTCATAAGTGTGTTGTGTTTATGGCAGGGGATGAAGTAGACAGATGAAAGGTATGAGCGTTTAACAGTTTTGAAAAGTGAAGGGCAGTAGGTACTTCTTGAAGATTAGGAATCCAGGTGTAGGCTGCTATAATCCTCAAGTTGCTCTTATCTTCCAAATACATAATAGAATACCTTTAATGGCCATTTTTGGATATTATGTTGCCATTAATAACAACAATTTTTCTTTTGATGCATTCCCAGAACACATTTTTGGTTGCATTACACAGTTCCAAGTAACTTCTGGATTATTAATAAGCTGACAACATTATTATGATAATATTGTCATGTCATGCATCTTTGGCAAAGTTGAACAGACTGTTTGTTTATAGGTAACCTACAACTCCCACTTATGCATTAGTGTGTTAGGCCAGTCAGCACTACTAACTCTTGATTACCCAGACCTACAGACATATGACTGACAGTGGATTTTGTTGTCAGATGTCTTGAGTCTGTTGAGAATATCTTGTATATAGACTGCATATATGTAAAATTGTAATGACAGATAAATACATACTGTAGTGGAATAGTTGAAAAGTAGTGGTTCAGCTACAATATAGAGGATTTTTACATCATTCATTAAAATCATGCCACCTGAATTTATCATCTCAAATTGTTTGATGATATCATAACTGAAAAGTTGGTGGATGGCTACAGCATTAAGTATTTTTATTAGGAAAAGCCATATGTCTCTTTAGATAAAAGTGATACTAATTCTGTTGACGCAGGCAAAGTGTTCAAGAGTATTGACGCTACTTATGAACAGATACTTGCAGCAATAGTATTTGATTCAGATGGTACCAGTGTTAGGTTAGTGTAATTTATTGTTAATATGGCAGTGTCTGTGATGAATTGTATGAATATATGCATGACCTTTCTGATTCACTCTGATAGCATTCATTCTTTTACTTTCTAAAATTTGATTTTTTTATAACCATGAAGAATATTCAGATGTAGACTACTTTGCATTTATGGTATCAAATATGGTGCCAGAGGCTAAAAAAAAAAGACTTGAGATCAAAGATTGGGATGGTTTGGATGTGTAATGAGAAGGGATAAAGATCATTTGGTTAGAAAAGCTGTAGATATAGAGGTAGCAGGAGAAAGACTCAGGAAATCATAAAGCAAGGGGATAGATGAAGACACAGACCTGATGTGAGGTCAGACAGGAAAAAGCATAGGGCAGAGAAGAGTGGTGAGAAATTATATACGTCTGACCCCATAAATGGAGGAGGTGACACAAAACCATTTATGATGATAATGTTTGTATTGAGTAGAAAGCCACAATAATGTAAATGATAGACTGTATTTTCCAAAATACAAAAGGATAACAAGGAGCTTTCAACCGTTTTGACAACGGTCCTCTTCAGTTGGCTGAAGAGGACGTTATTCAAACAGCCTAAAGCTCCCTTGTTTTTTGTCCTTTTTTGTATTTTGGAAAAATACAGTCTATCATTTACATTATTGTGGCTTTTTACTCATTATTTCCGATCACAATACTGTATAGTGATGCACCACAGAGAAATTTTTATTTTGTCAGTGTGTATGAGCTCTTAGAATAGTTAAATTTGGATCAATTTTCCTGGCTACCCCTTCAGTTTTGCCGTCATCATCATCGCTGTGCCATCCATACATGGAACTTCCTCGACTTCCCTTATGGTATCATTTCAAATGTCGAGCTGTATGACTTCTAATGTTATTATTCTTGAAGCTTACTTTTCAAATTTAATTTACAGTGTCTTAGATGTAGTTTCTGTTACATACGTACCATGATTCATGTCCATGTAGCAATACAGATTTTACTAGTCTCATGTATAATCTTACTTTTGTATGCAAGTTCAGTATATCTGATTCTCAAATCTTAGTCAACCAGCTCATTGTTTGATTTGTCTGTTTTATATTTTACTCTCACTAAATTCCAACTCAAGGGAATGTGTACTTGATATTATTGTTCCTGAATACATTTGAAAGATTAAACCTCATTTATCCTTTCTCCTTACAATGTCATTTTATCCCATTGTGCATACTCTCACCTCATTACTTCTGTTGATCTTAGGTTTATTTTGAGTCTGATCTCTCTTGGTACATGATGCATTCCATTAAGCAAGTTTTATAAATCTTGTGGTGTTTTGCCTATTAAAATAGCATCATGTACTTATTTGAAGTTGATCAACACTATCCTTATTCCAAACTAAACCTTCTCTTCCATGTCTGACCACTTTTTCATTATAAAATGTATGAGAAGAGCAAACCACAAATTTGAAATAACATTTCAAATTATACTGCAAATTCACTTGACAAGACTTCATCAATATTAACTTTGCATCTAGTATTGTCATGGATGATTTCTATTAGTTTTATGTATTTTATAGGAATAGCATAGTGATGCAAACCCTTCTGTAACATAGGACTTTGGATGCTGTCAGATGCCTGATAAGCATACTGAATATTTTCATTACAACTGACATAAGTTGAATGTGCTTTTGACCACGTAAACTCGGGGTAACTTTCTTTAGTAACTTTGCTATGAATTCTCATTCATCAGGCATTGTTTCTCTCATTTAATATTCTACAAAACAATCTACTTAGTACACAAGATGTCATTCCAGTTTCAGCCAAAATCACCTCTGCAGTGATTCCATCATAACCTGATGTTTTCATCCTGCAATTTTCCTTATTACTGATTCCTCCTCAAAAGCTGAATTCATTTATGAGTACATTGAGGTCTTCAGCTTCAGGTATATCAGCCAGATTATCACCTCATATCATACTCTTGACCTCACA
Source organism: Macrobrachium rosenbergii (assembly GCF_040412425.1). Taxonomy (NCBI): domain Eukaryota; kingdom Metazoa; phylum Arthropoda; class Malacostraca; order Decapoda; family Palaemonidae; genus Macrobrachium; species Macrobrachium rosenbergii. The sequence goes on along the minus strand of NC_089760.1, from coordinate 19,996,970 downwards.
AAAATGTTCTGCTGACCATTGTATTTTTTCTGATATTATTGACTCATCCCTCATTTTGACAGGTATTTTCATTGTTTTTTCACCCATGGATATTTCATTAACTTTGTGGGCCAACCTAACACCAATGCACTCTGTGAATGCATAACTTTGGCAACATCGTCATACTGTTTATCTAAGTACTCTTGGTCTTGTACCTTTTGCTTCTGTGTATCCTGTATTGTATCCAAGGTTTCCAGTTTTGTACCCCATATCTCCAAAGATTAATATACATTCATAATGTCAAACCAGCCCTCCTTCCATGTCTTCCTCCTCAGATATGGTTTCTAGAACTGCTCATTTCTTTTTTCAACACTGAATTGCAAAAGCCTCTCAGTGTACCCCTTCAAATAGTATTGTAATATTTAACCAAAGTAATCTGTCAGGATTTTTGTTGGGTGTTTTAAATTTAGAGTGGCAGTGACAAAGTGATCACTGCCATACCTCTAAAAGTGATATCTGGTGGAGATTTCATAACCACCTTTATATTTTCAACTTTCATAGTAGATATTTATTTGTTTAATATCAGTTGTTAATGGGAACACTGAATTCCTTTTTAAGACTATAGGGATTGTCCCCATGATTTCCTCTTAAATGAGAAGTAATTTTGAAGTGTTTGTTCGCTGTGAGAAGAGACCAAAGTGAACAGATTAAAAGTAATAGCTTGAAAGAATTGCAGCTAGAGGCCAAAGGGCTGCTGCAAAAAAACCTTAAATACAGAGTGGGACACAAGGCACACTGAACTTGGTATGCCCCAGTTTAGAAAGTATTGTTGATTATTGATAGGTTGTGATTTTCAGTATTTTTTTTTTTCTAAAGGATGAAGCAGTTATAATAGTCATTAAAGATATATTTAAAGATATATTTCAGGTTTTTTTAGCAGTTGTCATTGTAATGCAGAATGGTATATATTAGAAGACCGTATCTTATAACCTTGTAATAGGTTTGTGAATAAATTTGTTTCCAAGTGTAAATATTTAAAATCATATTGTGAAAGTATCTTTAGAGTGAGCGTATACTGTTGTGCAGCATAAGCTATTAGTAATATACTATTTCCCATCAATGAGCAAGCAGTTTTTGAAGGTTAAGAAATCATAGTGTTCTGTTATCCATTATGCTGCAACACTGCATGGAATGATTTTAAATCGTCATATTTTACTGAATATGTACTTTTCTATATTTATAGTGTGAATGACTGGTGTTGGGTTACTTAGTGAATGATTAAACATGTAAACTGTCTTTAAAGACTAAAGTTCATAAACAGAATTTAACCATTGCTAATAATGTAGTTGTAACTTATCTATTTTGATTGACCAACAGTTAACAGTATTTAGTATCTTGCAGGATTTTGGCGATGGTGGGGCATTTCCAGAATGCCAAGTTGCTCAGTACCCATTAGGGATGGGTAAAGGGGGAAGCAGTGGAGGTGGGAGTGGAGGGTCGTCATCTAATGCCTTAGCTGTACAGTTGGATGAAAAAGGAAAAGTGAAGTATGACATCTTAGCTCGGCAGGGACATGGAAAAGATAAGGTAAAGTTGGAGTAATGTCCATAAATGTCTTAAGAATAATCTGCTTTAGAGAAATAATTTGTCTTATGTGTACCTTGAGAACCCTTAGTTAATTTTGGTGACCTCTTTAGTAGAGTGACACATCTCAACAGTGTTTTATCTACCCTATATCTGCTTTTAAACAATTACTGGAAGTTGAATTTGGTTGCATTTTTGTTCCTATTTCATGACTCCTCATGTTTTCATTTTAGGCAAACTATTGCCATGTATAGATCACATTCAGGTTCTAGATTTATTACCTTCTACCCAAGTTTATCGAAGATGACGATGATTTTATTCTGCCGTAGGTGGAGAATTACAGTGTTGGAATCATCTCTGGACCCATTTGAGGTTTGGGGAATACTGTTGATTGAGCCATTTTTAATCTTGTCAAACAGGAGGCCTCCATTGTTCTGCTCTCTCAGTTTGGACCTCTGGGCTGCAAGAGAGGACATTATTCAACACCCATCAGACAGCCCCAATGCTTGTCATTCACACAATCAGCTAGATCTGTCATATTACCCATGTGTTGGTCATACCCAGTTTCAGGATGACTTTGGTTGTTCTTGTCAGCCAGAAGCTGAGTGGTATCCTGATCTGCTGGACCTTCTCATTGAGGTACCAAAACTTTCACCCTTTTGGCCTTTGCTGGCCTTGCTGCCGCAACAACCCCATCTGATGAGGTACCACCAATCCATGGAATCATTTATGCTTGACAGTGGAGACTATCCAGCAATTCATACAAGGGACGCTTTTCTCACAGGTTTATGCAAAAGGTGTCTTGTACTGCTTGTAAGACCACAGATGTGTCTCAGGTGAAGTGGGTGATCATCTGTTGTTGGTCTTGTATAAGTAATTTACCAAGTAATTACATAGCGATAGTTTCAACTATCGCGGCAGGCTAAATTTCATAATTCATGCCAGCGCTTCAATTGTTTTAGTGTTGGTGACTGGTCCCGCCAACTATGGGAATACCAGGAACAACTTAGCAGACAAACTCATTCTGTTTTCTGCCAGTCTCAATGTAACACTGGACCTTTGCAGCAGCTTTTTTAATTATTCGCCAGTTACCTAACTGGATTTCAGTGAAGTATTATTGCTTACAGCTTTCAGGATCAGTATTTTATTGGTTTGTTATTAAGATCTGATTCAAATTTATCTTATTTCGCCACAGTAGTGAATTTGCATCAGTGATTAACTCACCTTTATGGAGTAGTGTAATAACCTTTCTGAGTAGTGCAATAAACGTAAACATTGCATCTGCTCCCATCTTTGCCGAGTAGCGTAATAAAACGTAAACATTGCATCTGCTACCATCTTTGCAAGTAGCACAATAAAGCTTAAACATTGCGTTCGCCACCAAACCAGTATTTTTACTGATGAAATACTTATCTGCGTCTCATATAATGTTTGTTAGGAGTTGAGATTTGTCTGTTTGATGGTACTCTGTGTACTTGTAACACTTATTGGTAAAGAATTAATTAAATATCTTCTTATTACACTTTCCTTTTGGAGAGAACTAAAAAGTGTAAAGGCAGAATGTAGCAAGAAGAGAAATTGTGCCTTATTTTGGTTGTGCTGGGCTCTTGTAAGAATTGATGTTCTTGACAGCTGAGAATCGGCACCGAACGCCCGCGAGCGCTCACCAATCCCCAAGTTCTTAGCTGCTGAGCTACTACCTCACCGGGGGCCCAGCTATCCTGGCGCCATCTACATCCTGGAAGCACCCGGCGCCAACTCCTGATCGTCACTCCCAGGTTCAGAACGCTATTGGGTACCTGACGCCTGTTACTGAAATCCTGGTGCCAGCTCTTCCCACATCCTAATTTTCTCTCCTGCTACTAGCCCTCTTATTTTTATTCACTTGCTCCCGCACCTGGCTTCCTCACTTCCTTCCCATGCTGTTGCCAGTCTTGTGTCTGGGTTAACAGAAGTTAACCTTGTAATAGTGAAGTGCTGTGCAGTGGAGGAAGTGGCTACTCGTCCCCTGATGCTCCTAGACAGAGGTCACTGTCAGACTCCCATGCACCAGGGAGGAGGCATACTGGATGTCCAGGGGAGGTCAGGGGGTTTACACATGGATAGTCGCCCCCTCAGTCAAACCTGTTGCCAGTCCCAGGTATTGACAGATTGCATATTCGGAACATTAGGGAATGGGTCCGCTGGGTACTTGTCCTCCGAGACATTAGTCAAGTTATCAGACTTCCTTGAGAGTTTTCCGATTCTTCCACTAGTTTCATCCAGTTCTGAAGTTTCCGACACAGACAGTAACACAGTAACTTTTCAAGTGGTTAAGAGGTTTGCTTCATCTCACAGCCTTTCTGCAGTTTCACTGAGCTTCCATCTGTCTTGTCCTCGATCTGTCTTCCTTGGATTGACGATATCTTCTCTCCTGAACGTCCCCTTTGTTGGAAGGCCATTCTTGAGCTCCAAGTGGGAGAGTAAGCGTCATATTCCCTCTTGAACCAGTACTTTTTAGCAGCGCCCATTCCCGAACGTCTGTAATCATTTTCCGAACTCCTGGCACCAACTGGCGCCTAGAGCCGATGACCGAACTTCTGACACCTGATCCAGAGCACTCGGCACTATCCAGCCAGTAATAAGCTTCTGGCTTAATACCTAGCTCCAGCTCACAAACATATTTTCTGTTTAGAGGATTTTGTCCATATGCAGAAGAATTTGTCGCAACTGGCTTTGGGCAAGGCTGCTGTTATTCCAGACCTTGTTTGTCTCCGCTGGACTTTTCAAGCCTTTTATAAGTATGCCAGTTATTATTTCCGCCACGTACAGTGTCACATATGTCTCGGTCTGTACAGGATATTGTCCATGCAGGCGTTATCGAGTCCAATAAGTAATAGACAACTGTCAAGAGTCACCGGGGTCGGCGTTTAGTCCACACAGCTTTCTGCAAATCTGCACGATGGTCTGCGGGTTGGTATGACCACAGCCCCTCTTTTCTCTTTTAATAGAGAATGAGACAAGATCTTCCAGTTGGGGACCTAAGCTTCTGCCTCTACGGCACTTGTCCTTGCTTCTCTTACCCTAGAGGCCTAGACCAACTGGGACAGGGAACACAGCCAGTCCCATCCTTGTTTCCCAAAGCCCCAGTTTTAAGTCAGACCTGCAGTGGTGGATGTCCAAGCTTAGCCTTTCGGACCCGTTTTACCACATTAAGGAACCTTTGTCTTCCTCTGTTGTGTTTTCCAGCTCCAGACCCTATATTATAGCATGGGCAGTAGACTCCATGCTCCAAGCTCAGCCCTTCAAGGACCCTTATGCCTTCCCACCCTGACATAGTCAAGGAAGTGCTAAACAATTTTAAGGTCATCGCAACATTACAATGACTGCCTTTAACCAATTTTGAACCATGATATGATGTCTTCGTCAATCCTCTTGCTCCATCTGCCAGACTAAGTGAACTTTTTTCCATAGTTGGCCTCGCAGACTCCTTGTCCCTTGTTCCGAGACATCTGTGGCCTAATGGTGGATTGCCTCTTGAAGGAGATCTAGTCTCTCTTATTCCATCGTTAAGGGGTATCGAGCCATGTTTAACTCAGTAATGAAGTTTGCTCATTTACCCTTGAATTTTCTAGCCAAGAACGAGGACTCTTTCAGTCCTGACTCTGTTCTTTCTATCTTAAGAATTAAGGGAAGAGAAGTCATTCTTGTCAGCTGAGAGGAGTGCTCTAAGCACCTAGGAATGCCCTTCATCCCCCGAGCTCTTTCTCTCCTGACTTTCAACTCATCTGACTCCAGCTACACCCTGGCACCAGCTCATGCTCCGAGCACCTAGGAGCGTCAGAGCTCCCAAGTAATGCGTCTCACGGCACCCAGATCGTCTGGCACCAACTGCAGCTTGATGTCATCTCACAGTACCCAGCACCCATTGCCAGCTACAGTTTGTCTGACACCAACTCTCATCTCATATATAGCTCTGGGGAGAATAGTGAGCTGTTTTCCAGTTGGAACATTGAGGTATTGCCTGAGCAAGATTGGAAGAGCAGAGGACCTTCCATATCCTTAGTGTTTTGGCAAGGACCCTTTTAGCCCTCTGGCTAAGAACATATTGTCTTTCTTCCCGAAAGGATTTTATTCATGAAACTACTCCCAGGTTCAGGAGAGCAGTTTGCCTGCTTTTAAGTGGAAGCTATGCACGTCAGAACAACTTCTACTTCATTAGCTTTCAAGCACAGGGTGCCCCTTACTTCCATTCTACGATCGACCCACTGGATGTGTAATCGATCTTCATTTCTCACAGTTTTAATTAAAACGGTGTTAAAATATTTTGCATTGCCTTGCAAAGTATTAGTAACTGGCATGGTATCACGGAAGGAAGCATATGATTTTCTCCTACTGTCCCTTCACCTTGTAGTGAAATGTAAATTTTGAGGAGCCGGTGGGGGTTACGAGGTACCAGAGCACCTGCCACTCTCAGTGGATGGGTTGTAGTTTTTCTTCAGTGTAGGTGACAACATTGTCTGGTTGTTTTTATTTTGGTACTGTGCCCAGGGCAAGGGCACCTTTTTGCTAGCCATCAGATAACTCCTTGAGCTCCATAACTTCACTGATGCTTTGTTAGCAATCAGAGTACTCCTTTGCTACATAGCTCCCACTGAAGTAGAGGCACTCCTCAGCTTTACCACCATGCCACTACAGGTTAAGATGAGCACCAACCAGAGGCAGTATTCTCCTGCAGTAGCTCTCTTGACTGAGAAGGAATGACAAGCATTGTCTTCAATGCTAGCAACTTTTCTATTTCAATTCATTTCATGACTTAATGCTTTGGAGTAGAATTTGTCCATGTATCCTGCCTCCTGTCAATATGGGATGCAGCTATGTAATTACTGTACTTGGTAAGTTACTTATATAAAAATGACATTTGTATATTAAAGTTTTATATATATTTACCAAGTAATTACAGAATCGGAGCTCACTCTCCTCCCCCCTTGATGGACATGGGGCACAAACAGAGTGAGATTGTCTGCTAAGTCATTCCTGGTATTCCTGTTAGTGGACTGGACTGGTCACCTACATTAAAACAATTGGCGTGCTAGTGCGAATTTTGAAATTTACCATGCCGCCATGGTTGAAACTGTAGCTATGTAATTACTTTGTAAGTATGTATAAAACTTTATTTTTTATTATAAAAAATGTCATCTCTCTCTCTCTCTCTCTCTCTCTCTCTCTCTCTCTCTCTCTCTCTCTCTCTCTCTCTCTCTCTCTCTCTCTCTCTCTCTCTCTCTCTCTCTCTCTCTCTCTCTCTCTCTCTCTCATCTCTCTCTCTCTCTCTCTCTCTCTCTCTCTCTCTCTCTCTCTCTCATGACCTTTCTCTCTCCTTGCTTGAGGTCTCCATGCTCTTCCTATGAACTCAGGCCTTGTGAGTGGGATGTCACCCTTGCTTTCCACAGCCTCACCCAGGCACACAGAGGATAGAGATCTCACTGGTTCTCATATGTTCTCAAATCTTTGGGACAATCTCAGGAGCCATCCTGACAAAAAATTTAAGAGATATTTGTCTCCCACTGGAATGTGTATCTGGTGACCAAGATGAGTTGCTGTTATGGTAAATGAGAGTTTAGCATGCCTATGAATCAATCATTGGGTATGGTTGATGACTCAGTAATCCTTGGCAAGGGTTAACGAGTCTGGGATTGCTCCATATGGGGCTTTCAAGAAGTTTTTGGTTGTTTAGGCACTGAGGGCAGGTATCTGGCAATGCTTGACCTTTATCTCTTTCTACTGCACTGTAGAGATGTCACTGAAAACTCAGTAATTGAAGATCCAGGAATATCTAAGTACTCAGAACACTAAAATATGTATGCATATACAAAGCAAATTTCAGAGCTAATACCCGGGATTTGGGATGTATCCAGGATAAAAAGGGTATATAAAAGGCTCCACTGTCTGTGAAGTGAGGTAGAACAAGTGGCAGCTTCAAGGAAAGTTTAGTGAGAAGAGGCTGAAAGGGCTCTGAGAACTGTGAACCTTCTGGCAGTGAGCAGAGGAGTTATGTCAAACGTACTGCATTTCCTTTCTAATGGCTTGTGTCAGTTTTGTTCTGAAGCCTTACATATCTCCAAATTTATGTAAGTCACACCTTGCATATGTTGAGGAGTGTCTTTATGAGTATGCTGAAGAAAATGAAACGTAATACTTTTCAAAAATGAATATCTGATTAATACAAGTGTGCATAAAACTATTTATTAATATAAAAATGTAATTTTCTGAGACAGAACAGAAAGAATTGAGGGCAGCAGTTATGCAAACGTAACTGGCCTAAGAAAACAAAACCACATTAAAAGTAAGATGAATATAAATGTTACTCTATGTGGCTATGACTTGGCAAGAGAAAACCTTCACGCTAGAATGACATGAATGTGAAAGCAAAATTGTCAAAACTGTCTAAAAAACATTACTGAATTTACTGGATTTCCAAGGGCAAAACTGCAATACATAGGAAACAGAATGAGCTGCAGGCTTCTCAGGGTAACTGCAAGACAGTACCCCATTTGCTGTTTGCAGGACAAGACAAAGAGTTAAGGTGAAAAAGGAAAGGTAAACCATGACTGACAGCACATACAAAAAAATATTTATTGGTCTTGGGTTGAACAGCAGCTCATTCATATGGATGTAAAATGCACAGAACAGTGAGAATTATTGCCTTGCAGCTGAATGAGTTGGCTGGTGTGTGCACAGAGGGCATCTTTCTTCGACTTTCAAATTGGTATGCCTGGGTGCATTATGTATAGAATACTGCTATGTATGATTAATAGGTTTAATAAAGCCACATTTTTAAATACTGTATACAAAACAGGTTTTTCATATAAACCCATTTATCATAGAGTGAATGCCCACCTTCTTTCCCCACACTTTGAATGTTAAACTTTTGGTTTACAGTAAGTGAAGTGGTTGTCATGTGCAGGACTGAGCATACGCAGTAGAAACATTCTTAGTCTCGGAAACTATTAGTTTTTGTGCTTAGATTTCCATGTTCATGGATACAAAGCAGTATATGATAGATGGATTTGTATGAAGCAAACCTGATGTACAAAAAAACATGGTTTTTTGTTATGACATCTCAGAAACATTCTATTGTCCCTGGGATAAATATAACTTGTGTTCATGTTAAATGCCAAGAGCGCTGTATCTCCAGGTATTTAAACTATACTGAAGTGTATTGAAAGCATAATTGGTAATCTGATAACAAGGAGTTTTATTGTTGTTTTCTTTTCAACAGATTGTTTACTCAAAGTTAACAGACCTTTTACCATCTGCCATTACATCTGAAGATGATCCAGAGCTCCAGAGACCAACTTTAGAAGAAATAGAAGATACAACAGAGAAAACAAGACAAGCCTTAGAAAAGCTTACCCAGGTGAGTGTATGCGTAGCATGAAACATGGATGACAAGAAATTTTTAGTAACCTTGTGTGGATGTGGTTGTTCACAAATTTAAAATGAAGTATAATAAAAACACTGTACGGTATGATGATCAACTTGCTCACTTTCCAAATTTTTTCTGTTCGTAATTTAACTGGTTGAGTTCTCATAGCTTTTACCCCAGGAATCCAGCTAACAATTATGCTGGTAGTGGTTACACTCTCTCTCTCTCTCTCTCTTTCTCTCCCTCTTTCTCTCTCTCTCCCTCTCAATGTTACTTGAGAACCCAGAAAGAAATGCAATTCTTATATGCATGGGCATTGTAACAAAGGTTAAATACTAATTATTCACATTGGATAGAAACTTATGTATGTGAAACTCCATAATGCATAGTAACCACTACATGAATATCCTTCACATATATGTGGAAATCCATAATGTACAGAAACCACTACATAAATATCCCTCACTTACAGAGTTAGGTTGTCATAACTCAAGGAGTAAATATAATTACAACCTTGACAGTTATGTTGTTATGAAGATAATTTCAGGTATACCATTCAGTATAGTTTTTCTTGTTAAGTAATAAAAATGAACTCTAGGTGAATAGTATAACTGAATCTTATTTTGTTATTCTATTAAAAATAAATGATTCTCAATAACAATTTTTAGTAGTGTGGTCATCTTCATACTTTGAATCAGATTAAATGGCTTGTCTATCTCTTCTGTGTATTTGAAAGCTATTTAATTTAAAACTTTTACCATGGATGATGACCTGGAAGTTGATGACCATAGAGACCTTGGAATTGCCACTTGCTAAGTTTCATCTGTGCCTTTTTTTGCTCCTTAGGGTAAAATTTCTTCAGCCATGCCAGTAAGATGTGCTGAAAAACAAGCTCCAGCCCAGTATATTCGTTACACACCTTCTCAACAAGGAGTTTCTTTCAACTCTGGGGCAACACAGAGGGTCATCAGAATGGTTGAACAGCCAAAGGATCCCATGGAACCTCCAAAATTCAAGTTTGTGGCTTATGTTCAGATGTTCAGAAATTAATGTTTTATTATAACCATGATTATTGTCATAGCAGAATTTAGATGAGTTATTTTAATTTGATGGTTGGTTACACTAACAGTAATAGTAATATGCCAAGTTTTGTGGATCTTTTAGTATGTACTGATCACTTAGGACATTGAAAATGTCTCTATTTTAATTTCTCTTTTCATTCTGTTAGACTTGAAAGATGGATTTGTTAGTTTCCTCAAATGGGACTCGGTTAAAAATTTTAATCCAAACTTGGTTTCTATATTTTTGCCCAGTCTAAAGCAATTAACATTTCTTATATGTGAATTCTTAGAAAAGTGTCCCCCTTTCATAAGTTGATATTTGCACTGTACTTTCTGCCCTCCTATTTCTTGTAAAGTTTGGTCTAATTGAAATATTAGAGGACAGTATCTTTTCACAAGAGAAACACATGTAGCTTTGGGGTGTTTCCTTTTTTAGGCCAAGCATAAGGGAGATTTTTTCTAGGATTAAAGGGTAAGCACAAGGCACGGAGGGTGCTTTGCAATTAAAGCTTTTCTCTATAACAAAAAATAAATTGCCATCATTTAAATGTGGTTTTGTATTGGTATTGGTACAGAAAAAAATTTATTAGCATTATCCGTCAATGTGTCATGTTAACAAAGTAATAAGGGTTATCATGAAGTAGAGTTAAGCTCATTTTATGATGTCAAAAACTGATTTCTAATTCATTCATCATTTGTTGATTTTATTAGGTTTCTTTATTACTACGAAAGTGTGTAACAAGACCACTGTGTATATAAACCCACCTATAGTTTCAATGGCTTGGTTGTGTGCTTAAGTGACTATTTGAGAGTTTACTGTGGATTACTTGACTAGATTTCATTCATCCCCTGTGATGTGCACTTTTTTTTTTATTAACTGTTTACATTGAACAGTATTGTGAAAATCTTAATGAGACTCATTCTTTATAGTAATGTACAGTGCTCCCCCATTTTTACGCGGGAATAGGTTTCCGAACCTATCGTGGAAATGCAAAATCTGCGGAAATGTAAAAAATCGCTTCTAAAAATGCTTATAACTGCGTATTGCAACATTTCTCTGCTTAATTTGATAGTTCAAACAAAGTTATACCTTAAAATATCATACTAAAACAATTTAATATCATTTCAAACAAAAATACACCCCAAATCATCCTAAAACACCCAAAGTAAAGTAACCTTACATTACAGTACTCTCCTACTACCGTTACTCTTAAGTAAGCTATATACTTCCCTGAAATGCTTATAACTTCCTATTTTAACAGTTCATTGCCAAACTTGACAGTTCAAACAAAAATATACCTCAGACTATCATCCCAGAACACCCTAATATCATTTCAAAGTCATGTTGCAAAATTAAGGTCAAGCTTACAACTGTTACTCTTAAGTATCCCCTAACACGCAAACACGCACGTTTTCTTTGGCCTAAGTAACTTTGTGCATTCTGCTCATATTGTATGTCGTACTGGTCATATATTTTATGTATATTTTCCTGTGTTTCAAGATGATTTCGAAATGATGTTTACTGTACAGGTAAGTATTTTAGGATAGTACTACTGTATAAAGCATTTCTAAAATGCATGGGTAGTTTAGATAGATGGGACACTTACATACCTCCAAACAGAATGCTAGGTTTGTTAATTACATGTTAGTATTTTCGTGATTACACACAATACATTTATGATAAAAAAAATTATTTACTACAGTAAGTTAACATTTTACCCTTAAAAGTATATATGTACAAGAGAGAGAGAGATAGAGAGGTTTATCATTTGTAGCTATTTTATTTAACCACCAGTTGGACAATATAATAATAATAATATATTGTAATTAAAAAATTTATGCAGTTCAGTAGTAAATTATGTGAAATTTTAAACTAACAAATATATATTCCTAAACTTTTTCAAAGCTCTGAACTGAGGGGGAAGGTTGGACCTGTCATATATGTCAAATATCTGACTGTGAAGGGTCCGGTCAAATATTTGACATATATGACTGATCCAACCTCCCTCCTTACGTCAGAACTTTGGAAAAGATTGGGAATAATTATTTGTTTGTTTAAAATTTCACATAATTTACTATAGAAATGCATGAATTTTTAAATTACAGTATATTATTATTATTATTATTATTATTATTATTATTATTATTATTATTATTATTATTATTATTATTATTATTATTATAATAGTTAGTCCTCACCATCTCCCATAAATTTATTAAAAAATTTCTCTCTCTCTCTCTCTCTCTCTCTCTCTCTCTCTCTCTCTCTCTCTCTCTCTCTCAGTATACATGTGTTTGAATGAAAAAATACAGTAATTAGTGAATACACAGTATTGCTCTACAAAAAAAAAAATAAATAAATTAATGATAATTTTTGAGATACGGCACAAACAGTAATTAGTGAATACACAGTGTTGCTCTACAAAAAAAAACTGAATTAATGATAATTTTAGAGATACGGCCCAAAGAAAAATCTGCAAATTAGTGAAATCTCACCCGAGGACAAGTGAATGACGTGTTCCACAAAAATTTGCAAAATGATATGCGGAAATGTGAAACGCATAAAAAGAGCGGAGCATTGTATCCTCTTGAAGCTTAGGTTAACAAAGTATAGCTGAAGAAAATCATTGTGAATGATGATTCATACTTAACTACTGTACATAGATTCCTTTCTTGTATTCATGAGCCTTTAGTGTAAACCATAATAGTGTTCACAGACCTTTCACTGTAAACTGTTGGGTAGGATATTCTCCCCATTATTATTCACCAGTTGTTTCACAAGACCACAAGTTGAAATACTTGACTCACAAGGGCTGGCCAAACATCCAAATGGTAATAGGAAGGACATCATATGTGGATATTTCAGTCAGTTGTGTATGATATTTTTAATGTGATGTTTCTATTTTATCCTGTTTTAGGATACATTTTTTTCAAAACAAACCATAATTTTTAGGAGCCCATATTTATGATCAGTTAATTGCCTGGATATTACACTCCTCTGAAAAAGGGAATGGCAGCAATGACTCTAGGCTAATAGACATCTGATCCTAGCTGTGATTATAGTGATAAGTATGATTGTCCTTTGTTTAGAGGTAGAGAATAATTTTTTATTACCATTCTTGAACTACCATTCTTGAACTATCAATTATCGGTATCAGTAGGGCTCAATTCCCATCAAATAGTTTAGCAAGAACTGATTAACTATGCTTCAACTGTTTGAAAAGGTCCAAAAATGCCATTATTCTATTGTTAGGTTTGCTATTTCTGTATTCCAAATATTTTCTCTAGTTTCAGTTTGGAGGTTAACAAATTACCAAACAAAATGCTAGGTACTTGTATTTTATTATTTGTTCTGTTTCCTGATAACTAGAGACTAAGCCTTTCCATATAACTCAAGACCAAAAAGCCCCTTATTTTTATATAAGTAACTTACCAAGTAATTACATTGCTATAGTTACTATTAACGAGCAGCTAAAAATTTTGAAATTCACGGGTCGTGCTATTTTGTTTGGCTAGGTGGCTAACCCCGCCCACTTTCAGGGTAAGAGAGGAACAACTAGCAAAAGTATTCAGTTTGTTTCTGCTGGCTAATGGCTGTACACCAGCCTTTAGCAGCAGCTCTGATTTTGGAATTCATCTTTCCTATTGATTTCTCATCATATTTGATAAAGTATTCTTGCTTTGATAGCCTTTTGGCATTATTAGATAGAGTTAGACTCTGTTTTTCACCGTAATTGTGATTTTATAACGACTTTCCTTATTTACCGATTGTGACTTTAGTTGACTTGTTTTTTCCAAATGTCAGACTCAAGTTTGACTAGCTTTAGGTATTTCAGCAAAGGCTGCAATACGCGTTCGACTAAGTAATCTTATGATTCACATTCTATCTGCATAGATTGTAGGGGACAAATTTGTTCAGAAGACTTACGATAATATGAATGTGTAGACTGGGACAGTAAGAAATGGGAGGATTTAAGATCTCATTTAAACAAACTGGCTAGTGATAAAAAGAGAAAAGCGACAGCCGGACAGTTATTTCTGTTGATCCTGTACCCAGTTCTCCTTTATGCAACCCACTCCTTTACCCGGCTTGCTCGCTTCCTAACCCAACACCATTGCCAGCCTTGAATATAAAATTGATAAAAGGTTCGAACTGATTCTTGAATTTGTTGCGCAATTAGCCTCTTCGGTTAAGGTTCTTATGGACAATAGGAGTGATTCGGAGTACCCTGTTGCTCCTAGTGCCAGTGCAGTGTTGGTGGAGCGCCCAATTACACCTAGTGTCAATGATGAGGAGGTGGCTGCCTGTCCCGCCGATTCTCTTAGGCAAAGGTCAATGTCATACTCCCCTAAACCTGGGAGAAGTGAAACTGGTAGCCTAAGGGAGGTTGGGAGGTCTGCCCATGGGTAGTCACCCCCTCGGTTGAACCTGTTGTTGAATCCCAGGTTGCAGCCAAACGCTGCTGGAAAGACGTATCCCTGGATGTGCATCGTCTTTCATCTAGCTCAGGCGATTCTTCTCCCAGACGCCAATGGCGTTTTGTCGATGAATTATGCCCTTTGAAAAGGATCCTTGAACTTCTTACATGGTACTGAAGGAGAATGAGACATCACCTGCACACCCTTCGGAAAGGTGTGCGGGTGATGTGTCTCATTCTCCTCCAGTACCATGTAAGAAACTCAAGGAACCTGTTTGCAGTCCTCTCCCGTCTTGCAGTCATTGGGACAGTCCGAAACATTTTCCTCCTGTTCCTCCCTTGGTAGAGAGTCCGAGAGCGACTTCCAAGTATCCTGCTTCTCGTAAGCACTATTCGTCCAAGGCGTCTTCTTCTGAGCATCCTCTTGCACCTGAGACTTCTCTGGCTCCCAAGCACCCTGCACTTTTGGAAGCTCCCTTGACTGGTGAATGCCCAGTTTCTTCTGAGTGCCTGAAATCGTCTTGGCACCCGTTGGCTCTTCATGCTGCTGTGTCAGAGTGCCCACCTTCTCTAGAATGTCACAGAGCGCCCGAGCACCCGTCTTCGCCCATCCACTCGTTGATTCATGGATCGCCAACTAAGATGAAGCGCCCAGTGGCGCCCGATCTTCCTTTGATGCCAGAGCTTCACCGTGCTTATGCCGCCGACTCTTTGACTCCTTTGGCAGTTATTGTTCCCCGAGCAGTTGGGCATCCTTCTGTGTCTTGAACTTCTGTGCCTTAGGCTTTACCCTCTTCTAGCAAGCAAGCGCCCTCCGTGGTAGATCCGACTCAGAGCAAGCTCGACAGTATTTTGAGCTTGTTGAAGAAGGCTCCGCCAACACCCCCAACCTACTGACTTGGCTTTGTCTCCTGTATCCTCGGACGAGGAAGAAGTTATTACTCAAGACGCTTGTCCTTCAGCTTATGCATTGCTGCTAAAGTGTCTTCTTGCTGCCTTCTCAAATTGCTCTTTGCCTGCAGCTCCTTCTCCTGTGTCGACTTTTCTTAGGGAGTTCACAGTCTTCCGAGTCTTCGAGACTGCCCAAGTTAGTGCTTTCTTCTTCTGCCAAGAAAGCCTTCGGTGTTATTGAGGGATGGCTAACAGAGAAGAGGGAACAAAATAGAGCCATTTTCAGCGTCCCTCCTTCTAGATTGTCCAAGAGGAGACAGCTCTCTTATGCCACAGGGGAAGCTCCTTCTCTGGGAGGAGGCATCCCAGGGGGACTTCTCTGGGTTGATCAATTCCTCTCGTAGATCTTCCTTTGCTTCAGCGAAGATCATGTTCAGTTCGATGGAGCTCTCACACCTTCTTAAAAACTTGTTTAAGGTATTCGAAGTGTTGAGTTTTCTCGATTGGGCAGTGGGCTCTCTTGCCCATAAGATTAAAGACTGCCCTACTATTCTTGAAGATAGTTCCCCCGGCTTGCTGGGGGTCCTCTCGTGTATTGATAAAGGAACCGGACGGTTCCCAGGAATTAGCTTTCCTTTATACAATGGGTGTTTTAAAGAAGAGAGAACTGTGGTGTTCCTACACCTCTAAGGGAGTGACTCCCTCCCAGAAGTCAGCCCTTCTGTTTTCCCTGCTGGATTATCATCACATGTTCCCACAGGCTACAGTTCTGGAGATTTCTTCGGATTTCAGAAGAAGAATGTGGAAGATCTTTCCCAATCCTCTAGGCAACCTAAGGAGGTGCCCACTCATATCTCCAGGACATTCTCCCTGCTGCAGACTCGGCCCTTTCATGGTAGCGGACAAAGATCCCTTTCTAGACCTCGTTCGTCCAGCAGATTTGTCTCCAGAGCCATTAAGAGATCCTTATCCCGTTCTGCCTCTCGCAAGTGAGAATTTCGTCCTCCAAACTTCTGTAGGAGCCAGGCTCCTTCTCTTCTGGGAGAAGTGGAGAGAGAGGGGGACAGAGCCCTGGATTGTCAACGTTCTGAAGGAAGGCTATTCTATCCCCTCCCTCTCAGAAGAAGTGTCGTTTCTCCTCAAGAAGGGGGTAATAGAATTAGTAGAGAATGTGGCTCCCCGGGGTTCTACAATCATCTTTTTGTGTTGCCCAAAGCTTCAGGGGGCTGGAGGCCCATCCTGGACATCAG
The DNA here is from genome assembly GCF_040412425.1 of Macrobrachium rosenbergii. Taxonomy (NCBI): domain Eukaryota; kingdom Metazoa; phylum Arthropoda; class Malacostraca; order Decapoda; family Palaemonidae; genus Macrobrachium; species Macrobrachium rosenbergii. The sequence goes on along the minus strand of NC_089760.1, from coordinate 19,980,382 downwards.
TGCATTGAATGTCTTCGTTCAGAAGACAAAGTTCAAGATGGAGACAAATCGAACCGTCATGTCATCCATTCGCCAGGGAGACTGGATGACATCTATAGACATGCAGGATGCGTACTTCCACGTCCCAATACATCGGATATCGAGGAAGTGTCTGAGGTTCGTGTTTGGGAACAAAGTGTTCCAGTTCTGCTCTCTATGTTTCAGATTATCGACAGTGCCCTCAAGTGTTTACCAGAGTGTTTGCTCCCATAGGGAAATAGCTCCATCTAATGGGAATCAAGATCTCCCTTTACTTGGATGATTGGCTGCTTCGGGCCCAATTGAAAGAGAAATGTTTGGAGGACCTTCAAAAGACTCTTCTTCTAGCCCAGGAGCTGGGATTGATGGCCAATGTTTAGAAGGCTCAGTTGATTCCTTCACAATGGATATTTTATTTAGGGATGACAATAGACTCAGAGTTTTCAGGTTTTTCCCTCACCGAAGAGAATACAGTCTTGCCTCAAGATAGTGCACAGATTTCTGCTTCCAGACCAGTGCTCTGCCAACGAATGGGTGAGTCTTCTCGGGACGTTATCGTCCATAGAACAATTGGTACTCCTGGGCAGACTTCATATGAGACCACTCCAATTCTTCTTTAAGAACTGGTTGGAACGGGGAAAAATACCCAGTTTCTTTCGTGTTCCAAGTAACTCCAGAGATAAAAGAGGATCTGCATTGGTGGAGCTTAGAAGGAAGGTTGTTGCAAGGGAAATCTCTCCTTCCGTTGAACCCCAACCTAGACCTCTTCTCAGACACGTCGAACCTAGGTTGGGGAGCTCTGTTAAGAGACAAGGAAATTTCAGGGACCTGGTCTTCAGAACAAAGAAATTGGCACATAAATATCAGGGTGTTGAAGGCAGTTCATCTGGGGTTACAATTTTTCAAAGAAGTGTACAACAAGACAATCACAGTGCACTCTTGACAGTATGACTGCCCTGGCATACATCAAAAACCAAGGGGGGACGCACTCTTTCTCCCTTTACGAGATGGCAAGGGATCTTCTGCTTTGGGCAAAGCAATTTCAAGTCAAGCTTTTTACTTGCTTCATTCAGGGGAAGCTCAACATTCTGGCGGACGAGCTAAGTCGCCGAAGACAGGTGTTACCCATGGAGTGGACTCTGGATCCTCATGTTTGCTCGGATCTTTGGAAGTTGTTGGGGGGGCTCCAGTCATAGACCTGTTCGGGACTTCCAGAAACCGTCGTCTCCCCTGTTGTGCTTGCTGTTGATCCTTTGCGTGGGCAACCGATGCCATGCTTCAGGACTGGTCAAACAGTCAACTTTATGCATTTCCCCCCGTCAGCATGATAAGACAGGTGATCAACAAATACCAGACTCACCAAAATCTGTTTGTGATCCTAGTGGCCCTCTTTTGGCCAATGAACGAATGGTTTCTGGGTCTTCTCGACCTCCTCGCAGACTTTCCGAGGCTGCTACCTCAAAAACCTCAACTGCTAAAACAACCCCACTTCTGGCGTTTTCATCAGGAATTGTCTACTCTGGCCCTGACAGGATACAGACTATCAGGAAACTTCTTAGAAAGAAGGGGTTTTCAAGATCGGCTTCGCAAGCTATTGCCAAATGCAGGTGACAGTCCTCTGATAGAGTATAACAGGCTAAGCGGACAATTTTTAGAGAATGGTGCAGGAAGCGCATAGTGTTGTCTTCTCAGACATCTATAGCCGAAATAGCAGACTTTCTACTATATCTTAAGACCGACAGGAACCTGACATCCTCGACGATCAAGGGTTATATGGCCATGATAACCTTTGTCTTCAGATACAGGGGAGTGGACCTTTCATCTAACCAGGAATCATCTGATCTAATTAGATCATTTGACACTACGAGAAGAAAGAGGTAGCAGTAGTGCCATGGAACCTGGACGTGGTCCTTAAATGGTTGTCTGGTCCCCGATTTGAGCCTATGCATTCAATTTCCCTGAGAGATCTAACAAGAAAGACCCTCTTTCTAGTCATTTTAGCGACCGCAAAACAAATCAGTGAGGTCCATGCAGTAGACAAAAGAGTGGGTTTTTCCCAAGAGAATGCTGTCTGTTCCTTCTCTGTAGGATTTCTTTCCAAGAATGAGCCCAGTTCCAATCCATGTCCTCGTTCCTTTGCAATTAAAAGCTTGTCTGAGATTGTAGGCCTAAATGAGGAAGAGAGAGTATTGTGTCCTGTGAGAGCTCTAAAGTTTTATCTTCACAGAACAAAGAAGATTCATGGTCCTTCAAACACCTGATGGTGTTCTGTTAAGAATCCTTCTCGGCCACTTTCAAAGGATGCCCTGGCATTCTTCCTTAGAGACCTCACCTCGGAGGCCCATTCCTCTGTTGAAGATGAGGTTTTTCCATTACGTAAAGTGAGAGCTCATGAAATTAGGGCTGTAGCCACTTCGTTGGCATTCAAGCGTAAATTTTTCTCTCCTCGATATTGAAGGAAATTGAAACAGTTTACAATAATTGCAGTACTTTGGGTCCATTTTCGGTGGCTGGTGTGGTATTGGGGGACGAAGCATAGGAAGCAATTCTTCCTTCCTTTCTTCACCTTGATTTGAGGTTGTTGAGTTTTTCAAGGGAGCCTGGGGGTACAGTGTACTGGGGTGCCCTCCAGTCCTTCGTAGTTGGGCAGTGGTTTTTAACTTTTTATGGTATTAGGTGACGCTTATTTCATTGTCGTTTTTTCTGTACTGTGCCCTGGGCAGGGGCAACATTATTACCTTTATCAGCAATTGGAATCATCCTTGCTTCAAGGTACCCACTAATATAATCGAGAAGCCTTGGCTATACCGCTGCACCACTGTACGATAAGGAGAGTGCCAATAGAGGCAGTACCTTCTTGCAGCAGCTCCCTTATCAGGTAAGGAAACAACAGGCATTTTTTAATGCTAGCAATCCTTTCTATTCTTAAATCCGTTACCATTATTAATGTTTTGGGGTAGATTTGTTCATTCATCCCACCTTCTGTCAATGTGGGAATCAACAATGTAATTACTTGGTAAGTTACTTATGTGAAAATGACATTTTTATGACAAAATAAAGTTTTATATTACCAAGTAATTACATGATTGGAGTCCTCCCTCCTCCCCTCACATGAACATCATGTCACAAACAAATTGAATGCTTTTGCTAGTTGTTCCTGTCTTACCCCGAAAGTGGGAGGGGTTAATCACCTAGCCAAACAAAATAGCGCTACACACGAATTTCAAAATTTTTAGCTGCCAGTTAATAGAAACTATAACAATGTAATGACTTGGTAAGTATATATAAAACTTTATTTTATCATAAAAATGTCATTTTCAATGAGTGTCAGTTCATTATTTTTTGTCTTTGTTTATTTTTCCATTAATCATGCACTAGGTTGTGCTGTTTTTGTTGATTATTTTTCTTTTCATTATCTGGTAGTTCATGTGAAATATACTGTAAATATGACACAAAGGTTCTTTGCCATGTCTCTTCAGGCCAAACTATTTTTTTTTTTTTTTTTTTTTTTTTGTCTTTTACTTATTTTCCATTCCTTTCAGTTTTATCTTGGTTCTCCATTCCTTTCAGTTTTATCTTAGAAGCTGTCCACTTTCATTAATTTGACCATGCTCAGATTTTCAGCCATTTAGCAAATGTGAGAGATGGGGCCCCCATGCTAGAAAGTAAAAGGTGTATATTGCAATATCTAGAAGAGTAATAAGGTCACAGCTTGGAATTTTATAATGATTTTGGATATATTTTAAAATTTGCTGTAAAGTTCTAATGCAAAACTATCTTTTCCTTTCTTTAGGATTAATAAGAAAGTTCCCCGTGGCCCACCATCTCCACCAGCTCCTGTTATGCATTCGCCGACTAGAAAGGTAAAGTACGGTCTTGTGTCCCCTACATTATTAATTGTTTTTATGCATGTCTAATTTTAAATGTTTTATTTATACACATCAATAAATTGAACAGTAATTGTTTGCTGATAACATTTCAACATCACAATTTAAATGCCCTAGTACATGAAGATAAGCATGAATTACAAAACTGATTGTAAGGGTAATAATTATGATTTTTTTAATGAACCGGCTTCTGAGAAATTTCAGGTCCTGAAATAAACCAGCTCTTTTCAATACAGGATTACCACTAAATTTACAACTGTGCATATACAGTGATCTGTCAGTGATTGTAAGATTGTGTGTCAGAAAATGTTAGGGTATTGGCATGTGAAGAACAGGGACTTGTAATGATAGCAGCTTTCCTTCATTTTTTCTGTTTCTTCACCTTATGAATAAAAAGTTTTCTCAGTTCCAGTTACAATATATGTGTCAATTTGCCAAGGTTTTTTTTTCCTGATGCTGTTTATAGTCATGGAGTTATCTGAAATTTGTGGTAACTATTCAGTCTTTCATTTTATGGTAATTTCTTATCAGATAGCTTTCTAAAATTGATATTTTGGCCTTTTCAAAGTTTTTTTTCAAGGATTACATGCCATTTTCAAATTTTGAGAGCATTCAAGGTAGCATTACAGTAAATCTTCTATTTTACATATATTTATTGTAAGTAAACTTGTTCCCAAGAAAAATGTGTGCAGTCTTAAATATAGCATGCATTTTTTAAAGATTATAAACTCAAGACTCCTCTATTGGCCTTTTTAGCTTTAGCTCCTTCGTAAGAATTGGCAGTACTGTATATCTTTATATTCTGATTTTTAATAGGTGGGCCTCTTTAGATGGTAAGCAATTATCTTTGGGTTACATCATTTCATTGTAACTGATATGTTGGGTTACATTTAAATGTAACTGATTTGTAACAGTGTAATTATTTTCAACTTGATTAAAATTTACAAGACTTTCGCCCATGAAGTAATCTAACTAAAATGAACTAGGTAAGTAAAAACATAGTTGAAACTGGGAACTAATTCTATTTGGCAGATTATTTTTTTATTCTATATGTCAATTGTAGTTGGAAGTTCAATTGTTTAACAGAATGCTATACAGTATTATTGAAAAACTTTTTGGAATGGTTGTCAAATTTTTATACTAGGAAGGAATTTATGGTAAGTTTTAATAATTTTCTGTGAAACATTTTTGGTAACAGAGTAGGTATTATTTATTTAACAAATATGTAATGGAAAATACAAAAGTAATAATAGCCATTTCTGGGTTATTTTTTGATTCCATAAGTAATGTGTAATATGGGGAGACTGTTATGTAGGAATTGACTTCAGATTGGTGGGTCCACGTTGCTGCACTTGTAATGGGAGTGGATCTTAAAGCCCTTGCAAAACTGTTGACATATTTTCAAGTGATCCACAAAATTGACTACTGTAGTATTTGTCTTTTTCTGAAAATACAGCCTTGTCACTTATTCATAAACATTTTCTTAACACAGATTAAATGGTCATAGTAACTTGTGAGTATATAAAATTTAAAGTTTCATTAACCATTTTATATCATGGGAATAGTTATAAAACAATGGAATTCTTTGAGGTACTAATTGCATGTATCGTGTATTTCTTCCAACCTTGTGCCTTTATTGTCCTTGAGTCCATATATTTTAACAGTATTCTAATTTTAGGTCACAGTCAAAGAGCAACAAGAGTGGAGAATCCCACCTTGTGTTAGTAATTGGAAAAATGCCAAGGGTTATACAATTCCTCTAGATAAACGTCTGGCTGCTGATGGTAGAGGTCTACAATCTGTTCATATTAATGAAAAGTTTGCAAAGCTGTCTGAAGCCCTCTATATTGCCGATAGAAAAGCCAGAGAACAGGTTTGTATAGCCTTTCTTATTTTATTCTACTTATCTTGTTAAAACATGATATTTTCAAAATATATTAGTTTACAGAAATGTTCTGAATCGTGAAGCTGAAGTCAAATAATTTTACAGGTGGAAATGAGAGCTCAGCTAGAAAAGAAGATGGCTCAAAAGGAAAAAGTCAGGAAAGAGGAATCCCTCAAGGTGCTTGCTAAGAAAGCAAGAGAAGAACATGCAGGATTGCGACCAGCAACAGCAGGAGCAGATGAGGCAGAAAAAGAGAGAGAAAAATTACGCATTGATCGAGCAAGGTAATGAAATTTATGCTTGTACTTTATTTTTTGTATATTACAGAAAGCTTTTGCTCAGTACTGTACTCATATGGCTTCTGGTGACTTTTGATACTTAACTAATACATTTTTTTTTTTTTAGGGACCGAAAGCGTGAGAATGCTATTGCAAATTCTTCAGCAGAAAGACGTGGTAAATTGGCCAACCGTGAGCGTGATGTCACAGAACAGATTGCACTTGGCTTGCCTCAGAAAACAGCAGGTGGTGGAGAGGCCCAGTTTGATCAGAGGTTATTCAATCAGTCTCGTGGGATGGATTCTGGATTTGGAGATGATGAGGCTTATAATGTATATGACAGGCCTTGGCAACAGGGTAGCAACATTAGCTCCAACATTTATAGACCAACAAGGAATGCTGAAAGTGAATATGCCGCTGATCTTGACCAGCTTTTGTCTACTGCTCGTTTTGTGCCAGATCGAGGTTTTTCAGGAGCAGACACGGGTGCAAGTCGCTCTGGCCCAGTAGAGTTCCAACGATCAGGAGTTGGTGAGGAGAAAGATGATGATGACTTGTTTGGTGTCATTGGACTTCTGTCAGAAGCTAAGAAAGCTACTAAGAGAAATCCAGATGGAGATGATCGTGGAAGAGATGACAGAGATAAAAGAAGGAAAAGAGATTGAGGATTTTACAGATTTAAGATTTGTATAGGGTTGATTGATATTAAGTTTTTGTAAACAATAAAGGTTTATTTTCTAGGAGTAGCCATTTTAACACATAGGACCATTCCTTTCTTTGTTTTCTACAGAAATGACCAGCCTACTTTTGGGAGAGTGATAGACGATATTCTGTTATGAAGTGAGTTTTCAGAATTGGATAGAGTGTAGGCAAGTCTTGTAAGACATACGTAAGGGAAGAGGTTTATTATGTGTTATTAGCAGGGTGTTTTTCTAAAAATCTGGAATGGCAGTTAAATAACCCAAAGCTTGGAAAATGGTACTCCTGTCCTAATATATCAGGCTAGTGTAAAAGTTGTCTGTGAAAGGACAATCTAACTGGATAGCATGTACATGTGATTGATAGGAAGGCTAGTTGGAAGGTCAGAGGCTAAGTAAACAGCTTGAAATAGTTGGAACATGGAGAACCTATATGTAAAGGCTGTTAGATGAAGGAATCAAGAAGTTAGGCTAATTCTGTAAAGGTGCAATAAATTTCATCTTACCTCTTTGGTAGAAACTTGAGAAATAAAAATGGACATTTCAGTTGCAGAGCTTAGTCCTTTAAGGATGTTGGATTTTGATTGTAATTGAATAAGTATGTGTTACCATCTGGTTTGTATATTGATCATACATTCATCCACAGTTGCATTGATGGGATGTTTCAATGAACATTTATGTCCAGATCTGATTCAAAAGTAAGGGAGGCACTAAAGATTTAAAAATAAATAGCAACTATTATTTGAATATCTCTATATTTTACCAGAGAAATTGGAGGAAAACCATGCAAACTAAAAGTTCCAGCCTCATGTTAGATTTTTCCCTTCATGTCGTGCCCAAACAATCTCAGACTTTTAAATATCAGTTTATTTCATCCTTTAGACAGTATGACAACTTTGTATGTACAGTATAATATCTCAATTCATGTCTGGTATAAATCTTAGCATTTTGTAGTTACACCTGTTTAAAATCACCAATATTTTTTGTAGGTGCTCATTTTTCTCTTCAGTAGTTGAATAAGCTTGTTTACTTCATTCTTTCAAATTTCTCCAGGTTGTTGCTATTTGTTATTTTTATTTATTTTTCTTTACTGCCCTGTCATTACCCTCTTCATAGTATAGTGTTCTTCCAAGGCAACCTAGTCATAGCAATTCCTTCTATGATAACGTCTGGTCTTAATGCAAAATTGGGCGTGTTGGTGTTAATCGTCATTGTCATCCTTTCTATCATACTTTCTCCAGTGCTTTAATTACATGCTTTTCTAACACAATTTTTATGTTTTTGGATCTTTTCCACCTATTTCTGAAAGGCTTTTCCTAACCCCTTTGGATATCACATTAGTCACTTTATCCTGTTGGTATCATCCAGTTCATATTAATTTTCTCTGTTTAGGACATTTCTGAAGTATACTGCCTCCATTATTTTCCCCTCTTCTGCTTGAATTTGTCCCTTTTTATTTTTATATGCTTTGTCTTTTTATATCTTTTCAGTTTCATCATTTGCAATCTTCCTTCTATGTTGAGATTGTGATTTGATTCATACCATGTTTTTATTTTTCTCCTCACAGCCTACCTCCTAGTCTCCATCCGTTTCTCATTATATGCCTGTCTATGCTCTTCCTTGCCAACCTCTGCTTTAGATTGAATGCCAGTTGAATGATTTTCTCTCTCTCTCTCTCTCTTCCTCTCTCTAGTCGTCTTTTATTCCAGCTACATTAATTCAGTGTATTGCAGCTTGTTGCATTTAGACATGGTGTAACAGTGCAATAATTTTCTTCCTTTTTACATCCTAAATGGGCTTCTTGCACTATATTTAGCATATCTAAGCCTTGGTTCAGGCAAAACTCCTATATTTATTTCATGGTTTTGCATTGTACTCTGTTTACACCTGTTTAATTTTCAGATATGCCCATTTAAGTTTCTTCCTAATTCACCCTTTGACTGGCACTCCAGTCACTGTATCTGTTAAATTTCATGCTTACAGTGCTCAAGCTGAGAGTATGTGTTATGTGCTTTCATAGTTTCTATATAATCATTGTCCTGTCACTCACTTCTGTCACATTTTCTACTAATTCATATTCTGTGCTAACTTCATTTTGTCTTGCCCCACCTCCACTCCACCAGAATTTATATTTTTCCTTGTGTTTGTTCCTGCCTCTTTCCTATTAGCCTCAAGTCCACATTTTCACAATTCTTCTAAGCATTTCTACAGCCTTTGTATTCTTTCCTGCTATTATTCCATCTTAAATTGTCCTAGCATTTTAGCCTATAATTGTGCCAACAAAAGCATCATGCAAACAGTAAGATGGTTATTTACATCTTGAACTAAATATTTATACAGATTAAAATTGTGTTACCCCATATACAGTGTACTGAAAATGTAAACGAATATATTGTATGTACATGGTGCTGCAAATTGTCTAATTCTACATTTCTAAGTCAGGATTATGAAGAGGGTTTAATTTTATCCCAGTGGTAGTGAAATGTGTACAGATGTTCTTGTGGTCAAAGTTCATACATTTCCACATATCTGGAACTTGTTTGTTAAAATAAAATCCCATACTCATTAATAACTTGATCGTATTTAGAGTGGGGCGATTTGGCTGGGCTCTATTTTCAGATTAAGAGGTAGTTGAAGAGATTATATATCAGTTCAGATTTTTTAAAAATTAATTCCAAAATTACTAGCTAATTAAATTTAAATAGGCTTCAGATATTTTCAGATTGTCAGGAATTTTGACATGTTAATTCCTGTGGCCATTTGCTGTAATTATTGTTTTCATTATGTTTGTTTTTGGTTTATTGGTAATTCAGCCTATAAATGTTGGGGTTCAAGCTTGATCTAATAGTTGGAAGTTTCAGTAACTAATGCAAGATAAATGTTGCAGTGTAAGACAGATATGGGAATTCAGATAGGATTATTCCTTGCTTTTGTAAAAGAGGAAATTTTCTGAAAATTTGATATTTTATTTTCACAAGGCTTGTTTTGTGACTCTAGGTGTATCTACCATCTTTATCAGTAATATTTTATGCATTTATAAAATGATTAATGGGATCTTTTAGAATTCCACAGTTTTTTAAGTGTGTCATGTCAGTGAACAGATCCTCTATCTACGGTTGTTTGAACGTGGATCTTTTTTAAATATATAATATCTGTCCCTTTTATTAATTTTATATACCTGGGCTGGACAGATTGTTGTTATTATTTTTATTATTATTATTATTATTAAAAACTTTCAGGCAGCTTGACCAGACCGCATAGTTAAATACATTGCTCAAATTGACGGCCATAAAAGTCTCCTTTTCACTACAGTATTTGGTATAATCAAGTAATTCAGTCATTGGTCACTTAATTAATTTGTGGATTTTGACACTGGCAACCTCTCTATATCTTCCCTAAATATGCAAATATTATCAATAGGTTACTGTCGTGGCAGTAATCTGTACTATCTGTGGGATCAAAATCATAAACATTCATGTCTAGAAATTACATGATAGTTTTTTTTTTTTTTTTTTTTTTCCCAATAAACAAGGAGAGGTTTCCCTGTTGTTGAAAGTAGTTAGTGGTGATTAATCTGTTTGTCATTTCATTAAGATCTAACAGTAGGCTACATTGCTTTTGCTGTCATCATTATTACACAGCTGCCTTTGTCCCCACAGTTCACCCAAAAATGTGGGAATTTCAAATCTATTAAAGTGAAAGATGATAAACAGAACAATAATTTTATTGAACCTCTTAGAATTATATGATTTTATTTCCCATCTGCTGAGGGTAATGGTACTTTATGTTGTAATGTATTAAGAATACCCTGTATTTTAAAAATTTATTCCTTAGTGTTGGTAGATCCAGACAATTCAGATTGTATTACATTAGGGTACTTGAACATTTTTGTAATTATTTCATAAATTGTACATCTAACTCTGTTATTTGGTAAATCTTATTTTTTTTATTATTATTGACTGAATTTTTTTTGTGAAACATATTCATGCATTTTTGTCCATGTGAATGTTTTTGCTGTACATCATTATGTATTTTTAAATACTTGTCTCTATGTTAGAACCCCTATAAAAATCTCAGTGAGTAGTTTGTGTGCAAAATTTGAATGCCGATGATGACAAAACATGAAGCAGGTGTAATATAAGGAGTATCCTGAGAAGGAAATTTAACATAAAGAATGCTGTTAAGATCTTGGGTTCTCCCAGGAATGTGGCCTGCATGAAAGGGAGAATATTTTGTTGTGATTTTTTTTTTTTATTCTTACATTACTTGTGAGTTAATGTTATGTTATTTGGGAGGTTAGCATAGACATTAGTACAAATTATTTGAAACAGTGGAAATTTGCATCTGCATCTAGAGCAGTATATGAAAGGTTAAAGTTTAGTTAGAGAACCTTGGGAGGTACATGGAGGAGCAGAAATTAACTTTCAAAATGTTCAAATCATGTGAGCTGATTTGAAACTTAAGGGGAAAATGCTGTTGATTACTGAAATGCAAATATTTTCTGCTGATCACTTGAGCAAATGAAAGTTGCCTTATTAAAAAAATGAGAAGTTTTCCAGCACTTTATTACATTTATCTTGTAAACTGTCATTTGTGCCTGAAGTGTTTTCTTCCATTTGTTTCTGTCTTAACTGCTGTACTGTATTTGATAGGAAGAGGAAGGTGAATATCTGTTTAGAAGTATGGAGATATTTGTCTTCAGTTTGTATTATTAAACCTTAATTAGAGGGGAGAAAGAAGTGGATCGTGGATCATCATTTGTATAGTGTGCATTGTAAGAATGTCTGAGTTGCAATAAATCTTATTTGTATAGGGCTTGGTTTTAATTGGCCTTATTTGCTCATCTGTGAAGTGAGTGTATAGGAAGTTCCCCAAGGAATGGTCCCTTGAGGGGTTAGTGCTGTCAGTGCACCTCAAGTGGTGCACTGTAGGCATTACTTAAGGGTCTTTGCAGCGTCCCTTTGGCTCCTAACTACAACCTCTTTCATTTCTTTTACTGTATCTCCGTTCATATTCTCTTTCTTCCATTTTACTTCCCACCCTCTCTAAAGCTTGTTTCCTAGTGCAACTACGAGGTTTTCCTCCTGTTACACCTTGCAAACTTTCTTACTAACCGTCAATTTCCTTGGCCCCAGTGCCTGGGCTTTTACCCTAAATATCATACATCCATCCGTTCAGCATTGAATGACCTTGTGGGTCCCAGTGCTCATGGTACAATGTTTTCATATGTTTTTAAATGAATAAAAATGCCTGATATCCTGTTTTAAATTTTAAATATGAGAGATTAAAGTTTGGAATCTGCTGGACAAAAAATTTTTTTAAAATCTACAGCAGTTGTACTACAGTACATTTTGGGACAAATATTATTTTTTCCTTGTTTCACTTAATTGTTGCTATGCTGTATTACCTTTTCAAGTTTTGGACTACATAGTGGGTAACGATGTGTACAGTATCATTATATAATGAGGTTGGCTTTAATGTTAAGCTAATGAACTGTTCTTTCCTTCAGAAATTAAGATCTCCCTGTAGTTGGCCCAGGTGATTATTAAAAAATGACAGGATCAAGGTAATAATAATATATAAAGAGTGGGAAAATTATTCTGTGTGAGGGAAGAAAAAAAGTCGTACCTATTCTCACCGGCTGCAAGTTTCAGCAAGAAGAGTGTTGAGTGTGGGGTTAATGCCACTGAAACTGATTGCCGTTGGCTGATGCAGTAAGCACTGAATTACAAAAATACTTTATGAATAGCAAATGAAACATTGGCAGCAGGATTTGTTGTAAAATATAATGAGTAAACAGATACGACAGCCTGTGATGCCGGAAGTCCAATAATCTTTACCTCGTAGTGGGTTAGTCCCGTCAGTGCCCCTCATGCTGCAACCCCTTTCAGTCCTGTTACTGTACCTCCGTTCATATTTTCTTCGTTCCAACTTCCTTCCCACCCTCTCCTAACAACTGATTCATAGTGCAACTGTGAGGTTTTCCTCTTGTTACAACTTTCACTGTCAATTTCTATTTAAGCGCGGAATGACCTCAGGTCCCAGCGCTTGGTCTTTGGCCTAAGCCCTGTATCCTGTTGTGTAATTATCTTTTATGATAGGAAATGAGACAAATATAGGAAGTATAAATGTATTCACGAAGGTTGGCAATGGATCTCCATGAATGAATGCACATTCACACTCGCTGCACAGCAGTGTGGTGAAGTCAGGGCGAAAGAAAATTGAAATGAACCTTAATATACAAAAATATGCTTAAGGGCAAAGTTACGTTTACTATACATTTGAATATGCCCTACTTTAGCCACGTAAAAATAAGTCTAATCCTTCGGGCCAGCCCTAGGAGAGCAGTTAACCAGCTCAGTGGTCTGGTTAAACTAAGATATACTTCCTAATCTTCCTGACCCGGGGTACGGGAGTTAGTGCCATCAGTGCACCTCATGCGGTACACTGTAGGCATTGCTTAAAGTTCTTTGCAACGTTCCTTCGGCCCTAGTTACAATCCCTTTGATGCCTTTTATTTTACCTCCCTTCTTATTATCTTTCTTGCATCTTACCTTCATCCTCTTCTAGCAATTGTTTCTTAGTACAACTGCGAGGTTTTTCCCGTTACACTTCAAAAACCTCTACTCTCATTTTTCCTTTCAGCGCTGAATGACCTCGTAGGTCTCACCAATTGGTCTTTGGCCTAAATTTTATAATCCAATCTACATGTCATAGTGCGTGAACTTGATCGCAGGCAAGCTCCAACAGGTTGCTGGGCCGCACTAAGATAAGCTACGCCGGCGGCCTGGCGCATAAAGAAAGCGGGCAAACTTGCTGTGACTTGAGGGAGTGCTCACGCAGGAAGTTGTGAGGGCAGGCCAGAGGACTTTTCCAGTCACCTTAAGAACTCTGATTAATTTTTTCAACTACTACTGATCGGTGCAACCGCGGAGTTTTCTCCCGGTTCCACCTTCAGATCTTTTTTACTTCATTTGTTTTACTTCCTTTGTCTCTGTATCTTGCTGTCCAACCACTCCAACTCCCTCTTTTCACGGACTTACCACTGACTGACCAAAGTGCCCTAATGCTTGGCTCGACAGGCTAAAATTAATAAAATTTAACCCAAACTTAAAAAGTGTAGATCCTGTAAGACAGAGGTGGCGAAAACAAGGAATATTTTCAAAAAATTTTATAGTGCAGGGAGAGTATGTGATATAGATGTAAGATGCAGAAAGATTGAGAATTCTGGAATCTGCCTGCATATGACAGAATCTGTTAATCATACCACAAGCAAAGGCACTAAATAACATTCTGGTCATAATGAGGTATTCGCTTGGTCAAACTGTCCCGCGCTGTGTTCAAATAGAGCATCCAGTTCGGTGCCATCGCAAAATTATCCCACTGGTGGCACCGTGGCTTTTGTCAAAGTTTGAACTAATCATCAGGGCTCAGTCAGACATGATCCAGTAGGGAGCCAAGTTTTTTTGCTATGTATGGGTCATACAGATGGTTGGGGTTTTTGGAGGGGACACAGGATCAGACAATTGTCAGGCAACCAGTGTTGGTTAATAACCTGATACTTGCCGGATATCATGAACATTTTGAATGATTTCTCTCAAACAGGAATGGGGCTTCCAGCCGCTCCCGTTCCCACACTTTTATATCTATCAGTTGGTCCTTCCAAACTCTTCTCACTCTTTTTCCCTTTCTTAAGTGTACATACAAATATTCTTTGGGAGCCGCGTATTTCCAGCTCCCTTTTCCAAACGCATTTTAGGATTCATTTCCCGTATACCTTAGCAATCTTCAAACTAGCATGTCTGTAATGTTTCACTTGTCCTTAGTGTCTTTCTGACACGAAAAAGGCGTAACAGGAAGCTTCCATCTGTCCTCTCCATTCCTGCATACATGTCTTTTTTCTATGTTCTCTCTTAAATGAATCGACTCCAGCTTATTTCTCTTCTGGACCACAGCCATGCACTCTCAGACCCATGAAGGTTAGTGCATATTCTGTTTTTAAAATCATGATATGGGGTATGAGGCAGCAGCACTCATGCCCATGGTGACTTCCATGTTTTCACGTCCCAGCATCCGTACAGGAGTGAGGATTACAACATATTATTGTATTTCGTATTTATACTGTAGAAGTTTAAAGAACACATAACGGCATACATATAGAAAGCCATTGTTAGCATCTAAAGGGAATACGACGTATTTTTAATATTCCTGGTAATATTTCAGCTGCTGTTACGACACATTTCAACTACTACGATAAATTCCAACTGCTATCACGACACAGCATGAATTATATCTGTCACGTTGACACCATGAAAGCTTGTTTTTTTTTTTTTTAACTATGAGAACAACATGTACTTTCCTTTCAAGCGTATTAAAAATTCAACGGTTCCGACGACTTTTCCTTAAAGGTGGCCATACACGTTCAAAATAAGCGTCAAAATTTTGCATCAAAATTTTGACGTGTAACTTTGATACAAAATTTTGATGCATAATTGCCCACACACGTTTAGGCGTTTTTCCCATCAAAATTCAGTATCGTCAAAATCTTCGACATGGATGCATCAGTGGCCATAGCGCTAGTGTTGGCATTGTGAGCATCATGAACAGAGGAAAAGATGAAGTGGAAATATTCCTTGTTTCATTGAAACGATAGCTATTAGTTGAAGAGGCCATTTTGTAGAAATTCAGCTCACCTTTTGCAAGAGAAGTTTTTCACATTCCACGCTCTGACGCAGAGGAAAATGTCGGAAACGTAAAGGTTATAACGAATAATATGGAAGGTTATAACGAATAATAATTAAGGTTGATAATAAGTGCTTGGGTAAGGGAAGGTTCATGATTCCAGTTATATCTGGTTGTTGGATATTTCTCATTTTTGCGCTGTCCTGAGGTATTTGTTAGTTATATAGTTTAATTTTTTGTGTAAAACAGGAGACAGAGTAAAAAAAAAAATAATAAAAAAGAAACGCAGGTTTAGCTGTAATGTAAGCCCATCCCGCGTGGATTTTGTCTTGGTTGAAATGGATCCTTGTAAGATTTTCCACGTGTCTGTTCCTTTTTTTTGGGGAAGAGAGAGAGAGAGAGAGAGAGAGAGAGAGAGAGAGAGAGAGAGAGAGAGAGAGAGAATCCTTGGATAATTATCCTTTGCAAGTAAATTCGATTATGATAATGTCAGCGTTTTTAAAATACTGCTGACAGAATTCTCGTAAAACTTCAATCAAAAATTTCTTTTCGGCCTCCTTCTTCACAGACATGGCGGTCCTATCTTCTCGTCAGTCACCTGCGAACTAAAAAGTTTGATCAAAATTTTGACAGGAGCCCACACACGCATCAAAAATTTGACGACTCGTCAAAAAATATCAAACGGATTTGATCAATCAAAATTTTGCTTCAAATCTTTTTTTGACATCAAAACGTCCTACACACACTCAAATTTTGCATCAAAATTTTGATATCAAAATTTTGATGCAAAATTTTGATTTTGACGCTTTTTTTGAACGTGTATGGGCCCCTTAAGACTCGGGCACATAATTCAGTTCTCTGCAGCACGCAATAGCCAGTTGATGCAGACTATCCCTGATCGTTTTTAAAAAGAGGGAAAACAGGCATAAAACAATTATTTCCCTATTTCCCAATGAAAGATGCGTTTTGTGGCAACTGGCAGCAGCAACTGTACACGACGGGAACGCCGACAAGAAAGAACTTGCGCTGGATGCGGAAGTTGTGATTGTCACTTTGGTTGTGACCAGTGTTGCCACACGTACGTTAATCATCGTACATGTACGATAAAAACGGCCTTGGTACGATGTACGATAGCATTTTCAATTATCGTACGGTTTGTACGATAATTCTAAGGCGTTGATAAGTATATAATTACAAATATAAGTGATCGGTGAACTCCAAAGTTTACTGAGTTCAACAAATTTTTCCAGTCAGATAAAGCAGTGATAACAGTTCTCCATGATAAAGTGTCCATGCTATTCAGAGACCTCCTCCCATTTATGACCTAAATACTGTAAATCCTGGAAGACATGACAGGCATCTTAGTGACAGCCAAATGTACCTAGGAGTTAAAGTTATGCAAGGATTAAAAAACCCCTCCATACAGGAAGGAAAAGAAAGCTCAACAGCAGGAGTTTTTTCAGAGGTGTAGAAGTTTCTTTGTAGTGGCATGCACACAAATAAAGAAGAGGTATAATTTCAAAGATGGTGTCCTGTCAAAGTGAAACTGTCTCTGTCCAAAAAATGCTCTCTCATCAGAATTCAGAGAAAGGATCCCTTCCTTATCCCCTCTTGCATCTGAGCTTCCTCTGATTGTACCCCCAGATGACCACTCACTGCTTCAAAAGCTGGATGATCAATGGAGAATGTTTCTCATATTGCAACATGAACTTAAACATCTCGTTAATAAGTCACCTGATAAGTTCTGGGGAGTAGTGTCCCAAAAAGAGTCTAGTTTTTCAGACCTAGCCAATTTTGCTCTTACTGCTCTTTGCTTGCTGCACTCTAATGCTGAATGCGAACGAGTGCTCAGTAAAGTTAACCTCTTTAAAACCAAACAAAGAAACAGACTGAAAACAAGGGCAGTTAATGGGGCTCTTCTCTCTGCTAGTTGCATCATAGTTTCAGGAGGGCCATGTGTTCATTTTACTCCTGCAAATGATATGTTTTCCAGAATAAATAACCATGCACAGTTATTCCAGAACATCAGAGAACATGAATTTGATTTGGAAGAAGATTCTTAAAGATATACTTTACAATTATTAATGTTATTAATTTCTTTATCATGGGATAAGTATCAGTACCAGTCATGTTTAATTATATATATTTATTTTAAATTACTACTCAGTGATGCTATTTTGATTTTCGATGTTTTGGGGTGTTTAAAGATATGTATGAGTAGGCCTATCAACTCACATATCTTTGTGTTAATTCGTTATCAGTTTAGTTTACATTATGGAAAGAAGTGACGTTCTAAGTTGTATACTTTTTTTTTTACCACAGTGTTAATACAATATAGTAATAATTTGTTCATAACAATTGTTCATAACATTAACTAATTATTCATATTTCCATTTTTTTCGTTTTTGTAGAGAGAAATGTTTCATTTGTATTTTTTTCTTAATTATGTAAATTGCAAGATATTATTGACTACAAAGAAATCATACATATATTCATTATTTTGTCAAATTATAAAAAATGTGTTAAATATCAGAAACAGTGTAAGATAATAATTACGATAAAATCTACAATTTTGTACGATATTTTTACTAAAAAACCCATAATTTTGAGGAGCCAGTACGATAATTCCAATCCGAGAGTGTGGTAACACTGGTTGTGACGTCACATGATGTGATCCGCCCCGCTCGTGCTGTAACGTGTATTGGATTCAGAAACCTCATAATTCCGGCATGTGTGTCTGGCAACACTGCCCTGCAGTTCAGCATAAAAGAACCGCCACCAGTTGATATGCAACAGTGCAACGGTCACTGACGCTACGCTAGGAGCAATTGATTCCAGCCTGAAGCTGACTTAATCTAGAACAGGTGAACGTACCACGAGTTCGCTATCCCCCGATACCTTTGAGCAACGGTTATATAACCGGTGTTTGTGTAAATAGCGTAACTCGTAGAAGTCCCCGCAAGGTAAGGTAAGGTTAGTGCTTGTTTATTTCTTGTTTTAATATTGCGTGCAAGTCGTTTCAAAACGTTCATTAACTTTTCATTGACTTTCTCATGGATGATTCAAATTTTTGCTGTTAGTAGGCCATAGTTGCGTTATTGAACAGACGCAAATTTTAATATGTGAGACTAGGTTATCGGGTATCATCTTGAGTGTTGAGTTAAAAGACCACTGGGCAGAGTAGGCTAAGTAGCTTAGTAGTCAAAGATTCAGTGATTGGACGTGAAAATGATAACGTAGAATTGAGAGAGGTTCACAAATTTGTTCAGTTTCTTGAATTCCTGATCTAGAATGAGGGAGGGAGGTACGTTGATATCAGTGAGGCAGTGCTCACAAGTGAATCGTAATTTTTGGGAAGAATCCATGCTAACCCACCACCACTACTTCTTTTGATGATAGGCCTCTGGGATCCACGGATCTAGCAGAATCTGACATGATAAAATTAGATTTTGTGTGCTTCCACTCGATCACTGCACTAGCCTAAGTTCTGCAATATTTACTTTTATAGTCACCATCGAACACAGACTGATGGAACCATTTGAAGTTACAGCAATTTATGCTGCACTTACATTACTACTTGGCTTTTCGGTATTATTTTATAAGTTGCCAATACACACTATGAAACTGTAACTTACATTTTTGAAAAGAGCTCTTCATTCTCATTATTTTGAACCCCATAAACACTATGCGCAAATGATAAATAAAAAGGCAAGAATACCCTCCCCCTCCATAGCTAATACGGCAAAATTGTAACCAGTCAACACCCGTAGGTGAAGTTATATTGGTATTTTAAGGTTCTTTTAGTGCCCTATTATTTCCTAGTCGTTTTTGCATGAAAAACTCAAAATGGTTTTTCGCGCAAAAATGGCTGGCTGGGGTCTTATTGGCAACTTATAAAATTTTACCGGCTTTTCTATACCAGCGCTATGGGACACAGAAAAATGGGAGACATTTCTTCCCACATGATAGGCAATATAGATTTCTATCTGGGCCCTTATAGTATCTTGGATGACTTTCTCATCCACAAAACTGACACATTTTCTGACTTGTTCTTTGAGGAGGTGGCCCTTTCCTAGCACCAGCACATTCTCCAGAGGTCTAACTTGCAGTTCCACCCATAAGTTCAGAGACTTTCACTGCAGCTTATGCTACGATGGTTGGACTAGTAGCCAATTACAGGAAGCTGCATTCTGTTAGGCCATCTCCAGACTTCTAGCCATAGATACAACTGTCTCTAATATTATCTCAGAGCTTTCAAACGGAAGCTGATGTATGGTAGGAGAGATTGATATACAATTATGAAAGTATCACGAATGGCTTGGTCAGCGTGCTGGGATGCAGTAACAGCTTCAGATTTGCAGTCTTTTTCAAAGTGCATTAATGATTGCAGGAACTGATCTATAGTTTTTCTGCTTGACGCTTTGCAGTGGCCAAGACATGGTCAGCAAAGGCAATGTTGGTGGGTTAGGTGTTAGCAGATTTTAGAATACTGATGGTGTGTGTAAATGCTATGCAGCCAGATTAGGCTTACCATATGCCTGATTTAGAAATCCGAGAGATCGCACACACACACACATATATGTACACGCCACAAAATGCATTTTTTATTTATGCCCACCATCATCCTTAGTGCTGGTGCCGTTTCTCTTGTTTGTTTGTTTGTTTCTAGTTGGTGTACTTTTGACTTGAATCATGTGATCACCCATTGATTAATTCAGTCAGGACTTGTGAGTATATATATATATATATATATATATATATATATATATATATATATATATATATATATATATATATATATATATGAATGTCTTTTCCTGTAATACTACAGTGTAATATGAATATAAGAAGGCCCATAAAACACTATTTAAACGTTGAAACCATATATTTTGGGCACTAGCTTCTCTGCCCCTGTTCACTGGTAGAATACGGACAGGTGGAAAGTTACAATGGTATATATACAAAAACATAAAGGTGTGGCCCTAGGCCTCTGATGTTATGGAGGTGGTGTTTCTTAAGAAGGAGGAGAATGACCAAATTCTCTAGTGGTTTTTGGCCTCATTAGCTCCCATTTGGCGATGGATCTGGCGGTCCCGTTTCTTGGGTCATCTTCTTCAGGAGGGGTTTGAGGATTAAGGTGTCGATGTCATCCGATTTCCAATGTCCTCCTGACAGGTTCATATTGTTGGTTTGATTGATGATAGCAGATTCCAGCATCCTTCTTTTGTACGGACAGCTACTTTTGAAAACCAACTCCGCCCCACTCCAGTTAATGACATGCCCTGTATTTCTGAGATGTAGGAAAATTCCCGAACTCTCTGAAGCATAATGTACTGATCTTTTGTGCTCTGTTATTCTTTGCAAGAGCGATCTACCTGTCTCGCCTACGTAGATGTCCTGACAATTACTACACGGTATCTTGTAAACTCCGGCTTCTTCCCTTTTGTTATTTAAGTATACGTTAACAGGCGAACTCCGATGGATTTGGGATAATGGAAAATGAAAGGATTGTTAGGCCTGAGTTGTTCGGAGGCCTTTTGGATGTTTTCATCGTGATGGAAGCTTTATTTTTTGTTGTTGAAAACTATTTGTCTGTTGTGAGTGGGACCTCTATTGTATATTTTATTCGCTTTGTTAATAGCCCTCTGATAATGTGTGGTGGATATAGCAGTTGGCAGATAGGTGTTGGCAGATCGTGTTAAATTCTTTATCCAGGTACTCTTTATATATATAATATATAATATATATATATATATATATATATATATATATATATATATATATATATATATATATATATATATATATATATATATATATATATATATATATATATATATATATATATATATATATATATATATATATATGTATGTATGTATGTATGTATGTATGTATATATATATATATATATATATATATATATATATATATATATATATATATATATATATATATATATATATATATATATATATATATATATATATATATATATATATATATATATATATATATATATATATATATATATATATATATAATATATATATATATATATATATATATATATATATATATATATATATATTATATATATATATATATATATATATATATATATATATATATATATATATATATATTATATATTATATATATATATATATATATATATATATATATATATTATATATATATATATATTATATATATATATATATATATATATATAGTTGTATGTATGTAAAGAGAAATACAATATGCCAGTTGTGCATTGGTTGCCTCAGTTGCTGTGGCCTAGCCCTGGCACATTAACTCTCAATTCTTATTTTAAGAATATCTGAGTATGCAAAAATGTTTTAACAAGTAAATCCCAATGAGTAAAAAGAGTCTCAAATTTTATTCCAAAAATTTAGCCTCCACAAAAATTATGACTCATTACCTTCACCTTTTTTCCTTAGGTGCAGTCATGGCTTCCTTGAACTCTCGTCATCAGGAGGAAGATGCATTCATTAAGGAGATATTCTCAAGTGGTTATGTGTTTCCTCAACAAGACACAGATGATGATTTTGAAGTGGAAATCGATGATTTAGTTTCTTTTGGAGATATAAAGGATGCATCATGCACAGAACCTCAGAACGCTGAGGTAGATGGAACTATCGTTGGCCACATTTGTACTGTTAGAAAATTTTTCCCTGGCAAATACAAAGTAACAGTAGTTAATTTAATTGACTCTGAGAGATATGGGTGTAATGACCCACTTGTTATATTTCATCATGAAGACATTGATCCAAATCTACTAGCACTACAGGTAATTCACCTGGATGATGATTACTGTGTATTTCGTAGGGGGCTAAGAAATTATATCAACCGCTATGACTGGTGCCACTGGACACATTTTTCTGGTGAAGGGGGTGACTATGAGAAGGCTACAGATACTGTTGTGTCAGTTCTTAATGAAAAGTTTAAAAGTACTTTACCATCAAAAGTAACTATCCCTGATCTGTTGAGTGAACATTTCAGAACCCTCATCTACTTTACCAGAAACGAAGATGCCAAGAACTTGACGGCTTACATTCAGAAAGGCCACGTTCACAGATCATCCGTTATAAAGCACCTTTTTTCAGTGAAAGATGACAATGGCAAGACAATATCCTTAGGAATCAATTTTACACCATTTAACTCTGGTGAATGGGAATATGGTAAGGTATTTGAAGATCCTGAAATTGGTTGTAACTATGCTTTGATTCTGAATGGCTATCTTTCTTTGGATGAAGGACCATGGAAAAAGCTTTATACTAGTGATGAAAGGTCAGACATGGGATTTACTACCATTCATGAAACAGGACTGAAATTTCCAATGAGTCAGTTCAAGTTGAAGAAATGATTAACTGAAATTTTTAAGAAAAACTGATAGGCATGGGAGATATG
>NC_089760.1:19867500-19952500 GCF_040412425.1 Macrobrachium rosenbergii | reverse complement strand
TCATGAAAGCTCCTCCCTTAGTAACATCGCCAATCACCTTTACAGCGTATTCAGAAGGTTCCACGAGGATTTTGGCCCTTTCTCAGGAAGTCGAATCCCTGATCATCAAGGGAGCAGTGTAAGAGGTACTAGAATGCCATTCAGAAGGCTTTTACAACTGCCTTTTTATGGTTCCGAAGCCCTCGGGGGTGCTGGAGGCTCATTTTGGACGTCAGCAACCTGAATGCTTTTGTCCTGCAGATTAAGTTCCACAAGAAGACAGTGCGCTCAGTCATGTCTTCAGTGCAGCAGGGGGACTGGATGGTCACCCTGGATATGGAGGATGCATATTTCCATGTCC
Source organism: Macrobrachium rosenbergii (assembly GCF_040412425.1). Taxonomy (NCBI): domain Eukaryota; kingdom Metazoa; phylum Arthropoda; class Malacostraca; order Decapoda; family Palaemonidae; genus Macrobrachium; species Macrobrachium rosenbergii. The sequence goes on along the minus strand of NC_089760.1, from coordinate 19,952,160 downwards.
CTATTCATCCAGGCGCACAGAAATTTCTAAGATTCATCTCTCAGGGCAGAGTACAGGCAGTACCCAGTTTTTTGGTGCTTGTCTAATGACGAAAATTGGTGATTTTTGGCACCGATATATACCTAACAGAGGTGCCAATAGCTGAAAATCGGTGCTGATAAGTGCCAAAAATTGCTGAAAAAGCCCTGAAAATCGCTGATTTTTGTTTATCAGCAATTTTTTCTTATCATTACATAGTCGGAACAGAGCCCCCACTGATAACTGCAGACTGCAGTGACTACTGGCCATTTCTATTCTCCCTTTGCTCTCCAAAGTTGCTGAAAAACCTATTGTTAAGCCACTGTATAAGTACGTGGAATCTAAAGGATTGTTAGCTGATAGTCGATATGCATATAGAAAGCAGTTACGTACCTTTGATGCTCTTTTAGACTTGACTTGCCATTTGCAAGAGAACCTTGATAAGGGTTTTGAGTGCAGAGTGATTCAAATAGATTCTAATGCTGCTTTTGATTTAGTCAGATTCTTGGAGTGGGTGAATATATTTTAGGATTACTTCAAGATTTCCTTAGAAGGTGGCAGCAGTGAGTTGCTGTTGACAGGGTCTTTAGTGAACCAAGAGTTGTTGTGTCAAGAGTTCACAGGGTAGTGTTCTTGGTCCACTATTCTTTTTGGTATATATAAGTGATATGGTTGTGACCCAGAAAACAAGATTGTTCGGTATGCTGATGTTGCAAAACTTGTAGGTGTAGTGAATTCTCCACCTTTGAGAAATGAAGCTGCCCTCAGCCTCAGTTAGGACATGAATGAATTGGTGGGGTATGAGGCTGAACTCCAGTAAAACAAAAACACTATTGATTAGCAGATCTCATACAGACTTTCCACCCCATCCTCCCCTTCAGGTGGATGGAATTTTGCTGAATGAGTCTGAAGCTTTAACTATTCTAGGTGTAACTTTTGACTCACATTTTACTTTTGAGAAATGTCTAATGAAGTTTTCAGGAAATGCCACATGAAAGTTAGGTATTGTTTGTATGGCCTCATATATTTATATGAGTAATAAAATTAACGTTTTAGGTCACTTGTACTTCCTTTACTAGAATACTGTTTTCCGGTGTGGATGTCTGCTTCTGACAGAGATTTATCTTTTTAGATAGAGTGGTTTGTGGTGGTAGGTTTCTGTTTATTAACAGTAGCAGTTATGGCTTGGACCATCGATGGATGAACTCTTGTTTATCACTTTTTCATAAGTTGTATTTGAACAGAGGTCTTTCACATTCACAATTGACCCCTAATCCCCTTTCCCTGCTGAGAGTAATCAGATTCACAGAACAGCAGCACCAATATGCAGTAAATGTGCCCTGCTGTCGAACTTCTCAGCTCCAGAGGTCCTTTATTCCTCACACCGTTGGACTGTGGAACAGCCTCCTGGAGGATGTTGTGCAATTGGAACTTCATTAGTTCAAGTGAAGATGCAATGCATTACTACCCTAATACTGTACTCCTTGCATTTTAATACATTTTTATCTATTTATTAATTTATTATTTATTCATTAATTTTGTTCTTTTTTAATAAGTGAGATCTCCTTTTTTATGTATATTTCCCTTCACCTCCACTTACTTCTTCCTAATGAACACCATATTCTTAGGAGGCTTGAATTTCAAGTCAGTGGCCTCTGTGGGCTTGTTCTGTTTGACTAGGTTTCATCTTCTGAATAATATAATAATAATAATAATAAAATAATAATAATTATACTGTAATAATAATAATAATAAAAAACAGCCTTACCTCTCATTTGAGAGAACAACCAATGGAGGACAAGCGATCCCTACACAACTGTCAAGTAAGGATAACTCCAAGTTGGGAAATCCAAGGTCTTCAGACTGAAGACTTACAGCTGAGTGTATGCCATACAGCATAGCCTGACAGGAAATAATTCCATCAACAGTGAACAGGAAGCCAGTGATCTGCTGAACCAGCAGTGCTGGATGCTAATCAACTATTGGCCATGAGCAGCAGCCAAGGTCAATTTGAAAATGTGAGTGAACAACACTGTTGATCACCTGACAAGGAGAATAGGTTAAATGGCATAAAGTGTAGAGTCCAGATCGTTCCCAGGATAATGGAATATAGCTCGCATTATTGCCCCAAGGAATAGGAAGGAAGCACAGAATACTATAAAGTTCAGTTCAGTTTAAAAACTAAAAGATCAAGCAAAGGGGAAAAATGCAGCTCAAACTGAAACTTTTGCCAAGTGAGGGAGTAGTACTACTTACCAAAACGACCTTAATCACTGAGCTAGTCTGCCAGCCTGTTCCTCATTGACAGACAGCCCAATAGTGTGGTTAACCGTCTAATCGTGCCTCTGCCAATACCACAACACAAAGCCAAAGCAAAGCCTTCTTCTTAGCCTGGCAAGATTCCTCTATGAATGTGCTGTACCAACAACACCATCAAGGAACCTTTCAACTATTCTTGGATTGGAAAAATACAGGAAAACGCTGCTTCCTGCATTTCCAGAACACTGACATGAAGATCAGGCAAGTCCTACAACAAACAATCCTGAAGAGTGTTGTAGCCCCTATAAACCAATGCATTTCAGGAGCCCTAAGGGGCTCTTAGCATCCTGTCACATTGTTAGCACCTGCACCAGGAGAGTATTGTGGTCACAATGAGGTGAAGGTGTGCCTCAGCATCACTGAACAGAGAGCAGGAATCTGCCTGTGAAAAAAGGGATCCAGCTGTAGAAGGACCAGGAACAGACACTATACCGTCGTGATTAGCTAACCGAGACACAACTGAAGTAGATGGACGGTTGGTCTTGCTTCTAGGCAAAGGAGAGATGGAGAGCCTGTGGATCTTCTTGTGAGGAGGGACAACGAAGTTCTTCTTCCTCCAACGCCTCTGTGGAATGGAATGAATAGAAGATGAAGATGATACATGAGAAGACAATGACAACGAGGGAGGAGGAGATCTACGACGTCTCTTCGATTTCTTCAAACGGAGCAGTTGTGTTTCTTCAGAAGAGGACCTTTGAGTCTCTCCAGCAAGGCTTGAACAAAGGAGTTGGAAGGAGGGGAAGTATAAGGCCCAGAGGCGCAAAGCAGTGGAAGAGGCACGGCTAATGAAGGAACGGTGTAGGATGAGGATGTCATGGCTGTAGAGACGCGGGCAGATGTCACAGACACTGGAGCTCTAGACGCTGACATACATAGCGGAAGATGCTGGGAGATAGGAAGACAGGAGGTGGGACAGAAGACCTCCAATGTCGGGCTCCCCTGGTAGGTCTAAAGATGACCAGCACTTGGTCAGCTTCTCAGCATCCATGCCTGAAAGAACTACAGTACAAGGGAGAGATGCCTTCCTCCTAGCACCCCCCTCCTGAAAGAACAGAGGCAGCTAAATCAACCACAAGATCTCCCAAACCCCTCCTCAATTTATTTAAAGACAAAGTAATAGATGAATGAGAAGGAGTAAAATCTTCCTGAGAAGAAGATGCAACGAGAGGTAAATCTGGTAAAGGAGAGAATGAACAAGAAGGAATGGTGGCATCGGATGCCATTGGAAGCAAGAAGCCTTCCCATGACGGAACAGCCGACTTCCTCTTGTATTTCTTCATACCAAAAAGCTTCCATTGCCCTGGAGACCAATCACGACACTCAGAACAGGGGTTACTTACATTGCAATCATTAGATCTGCATCTGCTACAAGTCGAATGAGGATCAGTATCGATAGAGGCTAAATAACGAAAGCAAGGATTGTTACCTACCCCAGGGCATTTTCTCTGAGACACAGCCTTCTTAGATAAATCAAACGTTTGCATCTCTAATACAAATACACACAGATAAAACAAATATAACACAGAATCACACAACAAAAAAAGAAGGAAAAAACCAGAACACCAAGGCACAGATGGGGCAGGAAGTATGTAATAAACTGGCTTCTATGGGAGATAGGGCAGTGCATGCATTACAAGGAAGACAGTTAAGAGATGACTGGTATGTCATGTCGCACAAGAGGGAGAAGAAAGGTAAGACTCCGTCTACTCTCTCCCCTTTGGCTATCCCCCTGATGCCACCAAACCTTGTTCTATTTTTAACCGGATCCAGCTAGCACATAGAGATTTTCCCTTATGTAAAGACCGTTGGGTTTGTTCTGTATGTGAACAAATACTGTATTGTTTTACAGTGTATTTCTTTATAAAAAGTTGTATAGCCAAACTACCAAATTACATGTATAGACTATCATACAATTACTCCAGAGTATTTGTTCTTGAATGAGTAATGAACACGAGAGCAATGAAAAGAAAAATTGTAATTCTGGGTGGAAAGAAACCAAAGCAAATGGATGAAAGGTTATAACAAAGAAATAACTTGGCTGGCAATAAAGGTACACTGTAAATATTTCTAGTGGTGACACAATAGGCACACTGTAAGTGGCACCACCAAACATTGTGTGTGTATGGAAAAAGAATTTTAGCAGCTGGTTTTGTTTTCCTTGTAACATGAACAGAGAAGGAAGTAGTAATAATTTTCTATGAGGGATCCAAATGGGAAACTATACATACTCTCCATCATATATACACATACATACTCTCCATCATATATACACAACCTACTGAAGACATGCTGAGAGCATTCTTTGGTCAACATTTCAGAAAACCATTAATTCTAGAGTTCCTTTGCAAGTCATTCTTCAGATAGTGAAAACCTAACTTAAAACTAGTAGTATCAGCATATACTGCAGTGAGAATAAGGATAGCTATAAAAGAAAATGCTGCTGTTGATTAATGTAACATATATTATTTATTTGTATTAGATATACTATCACCAAAATGTTGAAAAAACTGGCTTATATTTTGGATCTCAGAAATATAAATTATTTGAAAATAACAGATTCTCAAAACAGTGCTACATATTTTTCAAAGTAAAAAGAATATTCTAAAACTAATTGCACATTGTTATTAATATTATTAGACAGGGTAAACAGACCACAAAATAAAAATATTCAACTCATGGGGTTCTTAGAAATAAAAATTAAAGCTTACCAAATAAACTGTGACTTGCATTCTTAACCATACCTTGACCTAGGCCTTACACTACCCTCAGCTTCTGAAGCTATGTATTTTTCACCACAGTCACAAATTTAAATACTGTACATACATTCCTTTCTTCATGTTTTGCATTACAAAACATGCAGAAATTCAATGGCTGATAAACTGCTGTTGGTTGAAATTTGGACAACCACACCTACAGTATTTAATTGTTAGTGTTATTCCACATTGAGGAATTGGGTCAAGCAAGTTATCACTGAATACCCACCAATCAAATGAGTATGACCAATATGAAAATGAGACATTTTTAGGACTTTGATGTGACATTCATTTTTTTAAACAAAGAATACATACAACAGCCTAATGGTGGCTTTACATTCTGGTCGAATTAGTTGTTAACACATTCATTATTCCATGCCATTGATAACAGCATTACTTGATCTTAATACGGTGATATGTGTAGTAATGATTGCTTTACTGTCATGTTCATTTCCTTTCACCTACGTGATCAAGATCCAACATTTTTCAACAGTTTTACGTACATGTAATTTATCATGTATAAATATAATTTTTTGTACAATTTTTAAAGGCTATACTTTTCTTTTCATAGGATTATATTCCAATCCGTTACAATAATAAAAATATTGTATTGGTGATCTTAACTGCTGATTATACTGCAGACAGTTCTGATGTGTACACTGAAGCATCGTACAGTATTTAAAAAGAACTAATTTTTTGTAAATGATGTACCAACAAATCCTACAACCTGGATTTTATTACCAATTAATGCTGTAGAATTATAAGTAAAGGAACATAAGTTCAAATTTTACAAGCATTTATAAACAGTGGTCTAGTTAATCTACCTAATAATACTACCCTATATAATCTCCTTTTATGCAGCAACATCAAAGAACTTGTCTACCATTGTAGACACATCTGCTGGAGAGTACTTAATATATTTCTCTGTGTTTTTGGTGAAGGCAACATTCAAATATCTGTTGAGAAAAAGGAGAATGTTAATTATGAATTTCTGACACAGTAAATTTAAAAGATTATGAAGAGGAACTACTGTGTACTCTGAAAACATAATACTGTATAGTATGACAAATATATGCTGTTTTGTAAGTATGCACTAGCCTTGCATTACCTCATGCTTTGATTCAAAGTAGGCAACATGATATATTTATTAAAAAAGATCCTGATCCTCTTACTCTAGGGTATGAGTTTTCAATGTTTTCCCACTAAATACCCCCAAAAGCTTATATGACAACTGACTTATACCAAGACCACCGAGAGACAAGACCTGTTGGATATGATGTCGTGGCGTGATGATGTCAACCCTGGTAGTCCAAAGTTAGCGATTCTTTCTCTTCTGAGTACCAGGTTTTCTTGTGGTTTCATTGTTTTATTTTTCAATTGGACTGTAAAACTTATATGCCATAATGAAGTACCGTGCCATGGATATGTCTTGTGTGCTTATTGGATGAACTTACAATGGTAAGTAGGTAAACTAAACAGTAAGTTCATTAAAACAAGTATTTGACTTTTGCCTCTGGATAACATTACGGTAACTAGCGCTGAATAATCCCTCGGATTCCAGTGCTTGGCTTCAAGCCTAAATTTCATATTCAATTCCATTCCACAGGATAACTTTTGACTGCAATATAAAGTCTGTATTCATCACACTGAAACCAGCCCTACACCATGTTGGGAGTGCAAACAAACATACAGTTAGGTTTGTCCGATAAGGTAACATAAGTTAGGCCTGTTTACATTTCTTTCGTATGGCAAGGTAGTGACTTGGACTACCTTTGCTTACGTCACAAAACATCGAACAGGCCTTGTCTCTCAGTGGTTTTGCTCATACCCCCAAGACTGAATTCATCATAAATGGTATTTTTGTACAACCAGCAAAATCAGTACTAGGAAACAAAATAAATTTTTTCATGTAGTTAGTCATTAACATAATGTACATCATGATGCTACATGAGTTAGTCAGAAATTACTTTAAAGTAACTCTTGGAAACAAATGGTGTCCACTACAGTATACAGTATTTTGGTTATGCAGCAGTATAGTTGATAGGAAAACTATGTGTAGCAGTCCATTTATCAGAAAAATGTTTATTATATCACTTAGTAATGTGAATACAGTAGTTAAACACGAACTGAAGTGGAAGATACGCTGCAAGGTATATGGAATGCAGTGATGTACTGTATTAGAAAATACTTTGTATTTCCTGATGAACTTGTAAATGGTGGTACACAACATATTTTCATTTGCTCTCAAGGGTATACAACAACAAAATTAAGATACAATAAATGTACTAAAGTATAATGGTTGGTGAAGTGGCATGTCTTCAGTAAATAATTGAATATGCAAATCCCTAAATTTTAAAATCAGTTCCATATCCCCAGCAAGGCCTCAAGCATAATTCCAGTTGTATGTGTACACAAAGATGAGAAAAATAATTTAAAAGGTAAAAACCTACTTGTCATAAAAAGCCTGGTATTTTGGAAGGATATATTCCATATTGTCTCTCTTCAAACTCTCTCTCAGTTCTCTATCTGGTATTGAGTAACTACGCTGCACCTTTGACATTTCTTCAATTTCTCTGTTAAATCCCTGAAAAAGCAATAGTATGGTAAAACCATTTACTATAATAATAATAAGAATGGTTTGGAAAATGGAGACTGCGGATAGAAAATCTAATTATATATAGGTAGACCATCGATTTTCCAGCATCCTTGGTTCCTAGGCCGTGCCGGATTATCAATTTTTCTGGACCATCTGTGGTCTCCCTCTGGTCAACACACACTAAACAAATATTAAAATATAAATTAAATAATCAATTGAAATACAGGTATAAATAATACATGTTTATTAATACTTTACTGTACAGGTTCCTGTTTCAGTATCGATATAAAAAACTTCAACAGATGCCTAGCACTGGGATCATCAGTGCTGGAAAAAAAACAAGAAACCCACACCTCACCCATACCTGTAGGTACTTGTATCAGTGAAACTGGATTAATTAAAGAAAATTAATAAGAAAAATGTATCAATAAACTTATTACTGTATTTACTGTCTTACAAATAATGCTGTAACTCTTCTGCTCCCAAATTGGACAAATGTTAAAAATGTACTAGAAATAAAGGTAATTTTGAAGGTCTAGAAGTTGAGGGCTATCCGGATTACTGCTGGGTGTCTGGATTAAAAGAGGTTCTGGATCAGAAAACTGATGGTCTACCTGTACCGTATATGATATACAGTAGTAACATATATTCAATTCCCCCAATGTAATAAAATAAACACATTTTGACTTCCAAAACACTTTAAAGGACTGATGAAAAAATGATACTTTTTTCTATTATATTCACTGCTATCAGATTCTGTCCACATTTCTTCAATTTGGTAATTATAAAAATATTGAGATTGTACAATATAAAACAGAAGTCGTTTGCCTAAAAGACAGGAAAAATATGGCAGTTTAATCTTGGATATGTCACCTGGAACTAGAGGTATTAATAAATCACCTCCCTCAGTCACTATGCTCATGTACACCTATGACCCATCAGTAGAAAGAAACAGCCGGCCTCATTCTGTTGTGTAAAGATTTTGTAGCCAATTTAAAACTGTCAAGGCAAGGAAATTGTAAAGGACACTTTGTTGTAAATGATGGGGTTTGTAGTTACATTTTTTCTTCCATAAAAGTTACAATCCTTTCAAACAAATTCATCAATCATGATTAGCCTGAACTGACATTTCGGTGGGAGGTTGGGAAAATTGATCCATAGCTACAGCAAGATTCTGAAGGGTCTATGATCACTTGGGGACAGAAAAAGTCAAGAATCAAGTGTCCTGGAATAACTGGAAAGTGAAGCTACAGTTTTCATAAATACTTCAACAAATAAGGCACAAATGGACTAATCATTCAAGTGAGACACAGCTGCTTGTGACCAAAGAGTCAACTTCTCCAAGATGATGATGGATAATTAAGAGAAGGAAATGAAAAGGAGGTGAAAGAATGCACCTCATCTTCTGTCAGAAGTAAAATGTGAGGACACTGAAGTGCAGTAACTGATGATGGACATCAGTAGCAGACATCATTTGTGCAAAAGGCTGGGGTGTTAAGAAAGGATTCTAATATTAAAATAAGCATCACGAGATGATAGTTCAGTGTGAAATCCAAATAGCAGCAGACATGGCATGAACATGAGCCTGACTCTGATATTGTCAAAGTTGGTTCCACAATGGATGTAGTGGAAATAAGCACTGCTTCTGAAAGAGAAGTGGTGGTAACAGTAGAAGGTTGAGCATGAGCACACGAGGTACCGGTATCCACAGCAACCTGGGATGGGGAGACAAGAAGACCGAAAGCACATTGGGAGTAACTGAAGTACAAGCAAAGGTAAAAGAGTAAGTGGGGAGGGTGGTGAAAGATATTGGCATCAGAACTGCCGAAGCTAAATTATGGGCAGCAAGCAAATTCATTTGATGCACTAGCAAGTCAGAAATTATTAAAAAAAGGATTTTGACAAAGGAAAAATCTATTTCTGGGGAGGGGCCCATGTCACCCGGTGAAATAATCCATTCAGCACTATTCTAGGTAATTCCGTTGCTAGATACCAGAGAAAAGCTAAATGTAAAGCTGTGGTTACTACCCCCAGAGCGAGCTCCAAGAAATGGAGTCGTGTATAGTAAAGGGTGAGATTGTCACAATCACGGGACCCTGCCCTATAAAGATTCCCAATGTCAAAAGTCCCAACGAGAGAGGTGCCGATACAAGCCCATGCACTACTCACGGACTGTACACAAGGCAATACTAGCCGCATTCCATGTTAACACCCACCCCACTAGAATGATGTTTACCATGGGAGGGAGAGAATGAAAAACGGGTGGGTCACCGGGTGACACGGGCCCCTCCCCAGAAATAGATTTTTCCTTTGTCAAAATCCTTTTTCTGGATTGGGGTCCCGTGTCACCCGGTGAAATAATAACAGAGAAATAAATATCATTCTTATAGTATTAAAGACAATGAACTGCTTGTAAAGGGAATAACTTAGGCAGTGAAGGGAAAGTGACAAAAGAATCAGAAAGGGAATCAGAGAGGGACAATGTTCCTTGCCGCCACCGTAGGGAATTTAAGAGCTGCTAAAGATTTCAAACAGATGTTGAAAACTAGGGGAGAATTCCACCCTGAACATTAGGTAAGGTCCTCGAAATTCATGTAATGAAAATAATTAATGTAAGTGGCCACTGCTCTAATATCATGAGCATTGGAATTAATCCTGAAAAGGCTTGTATTAAGAAAATACAAAACTTGCTGCCTAATAGCAGACACAACGACAGTGACAGTACCCCCAGTGACAGTACCCCCTTTTTAATAAAGAGAGGGCCTGACAAAATTGTGAGGTCCTGTCTAAATAAGCCTGTAAGGAATAAATTGGGCACAGAGACAGATTTTGTGAAAGGGGAGTACTTTCCAAGGTGACCACCGAAAATGAGGACCTTCAACTTTAGCTAGAAAGCTACGGTAAGGAATTCGCAGCACTACCCCTGATGGGGGAAACCAAAATGGTTGGTTCCACTAGACAGGGTAGACAGTACAGGAATACTAGCACTAGAAGCTAAGTTGATTAAAAATTAGGGTCTTCCCCAACAAGGAAAGGTAAGAACAAGATACGGAATTACCTAGAAATAAGTGCTGAATGGATTATTTCACCGGGTGGCACGGGACCCCGATCCAGAAATATTAAAGTCAAATTAGTACACAGGCATAAAAAACAGTTTACCTGATAAAAGGATTTTGACAAAGGAAAAATCTATTTCTGGGGAGGGGCCCATGTCACCCGGTGAAAAAGTCCATTCAGCACTTATTTCTAGGTAATTCCGTTGCTAGATACCAGAGAAAAGCTAAATGTAAAGCTGGGGTTCCTACCCCCCAGAGCGAGCTCCAAGAAATGGAGTCGTGTATGGTAAAGGGTGAGATTGTCACAATCTTGGGACCCTGCCCTATAAAGATTCCCAATGTCAAAAGTCCCAACGAGAGAGGTGCCGATACAAGCCCATGCACTACTCGCGGACTGTACACAAGGCAATACTAGCCGCATTCCATGTTAGCACCCACCCCACTAGAATGATGTTTACCATGGGAGGGAGAGAATGAAAAACAGTGGTGGGTCACCGGGTGACACGGGCCCCTCCCCAGAAATAGATTTTTCCTTTGTCAAAATCCTTTTTCTGGATCGGGGTCCCATGTCACCCAGTGAAATAATAACAGAGAAATAAATATCATTCTTATAGTATTAAAGACAATGAACTGCTTGTAAGGGAATAACTTAGGCAGTGAAGGGGAAAGTGACCAAGAATCAGAAAGGGAATTTAAGAGCTGCTAAAGATTTCAAATAGAGATGTTGAAAACTAGGGGAGAATTCCACCCTGAACATTTGGTAAGGTCCTCGAAATTCATGTAATGAAAATAATTAATGTAAGTGGCCACTGCTCTAATATCATGAGCATTGGAATTAATCCTGAAAAGGCTTGTATTAAGAAAATACAAAACTTGCTGCCTAATAGCAGACACAACGACAGTGACAGTACCCCCCCCCTTGGAGCTCGCTCTGGGGGTAGTAACCCCAGCTTTACATTTAGCTTTTCTCTGGTATCTAGCAACGGAATTACTTAGAAATAAGTGCTGAATGGACTTTTTCACTGGGTGACACAGGACCCCGATCCAGAAATAAAGATTAACACTATGAAGGTATTGCAAAGAAAAATTCAGAGAGTAAAGAAATTATGCAGATATAAAAATTTACTGAGAATACAGTGCAAAATAGGAAGAGCAGTCTGCTTATCCTTCACTCACATGAGGAAAAGGAATAAATGATGCTAAGTGGAATGAAAACTTACCATCGCGACCTAACTAGATAACACGTTGGCTATTTGGTTCAACAATTCAGTGCCAAAAACCAATACCAAAATGTGGGGAAAAATAGAAATGCATATATAAAACACTGATAAACACTCTGGAAAATTGCTAAGCAATGTGAATTTAATTATTGTATATGGATAATTTTGTACTCTCCTCACAGTTAACCAAATCCTGAAGCTGGTGATGCAAAGGTAGACAACAGCACTTGCAAAATACCTTTTCAGGTATTTATTAGTGGATTTGAGGGCAAAAAGTAAAAAAAGGCTAAAAAAAAAAGAATGGTAATTACCTACACAAGATCCCACAATAAAGAAAGGAGCCAGAGAACTCTGAATTGATATGTTAATTGCTGCGGGCCCTGAAAATGTGAAGAATGCAACTGATAGTTATCTGTAGTACCAGGTGGCACATGCGGTGATAGACAACCATACCACTTCTGTATTAGACAAAGACCACGGAGTCTGGAGAAATTTGAGAAAATGAAAGTGGGTACATAACAGGAGCCCAGTGTCGTTGGTAGGCCTAGAAGGGCTGCTGGTAAACTCTAGTGGCTCAAAGATTTTTGTGATGGTAATATTAATTGTTTCTTACACATTTGATGTACATTTATGTCAAGAGTGAATCATATATATATATATATATATATATATATATATATATATATATATATATATATATATATATATATATATATATATATATATATATATATATATATATATATATATATATATATATATAATATATATTTTTATTTACTTTAATGCTACTAACATTGTACTCAGTGTATGTAACTGTATGGTATGATGTTGAAAAGTTAGTTAATTCTTCTTTCTTTTTTCTATAGTTGTAGTGTGACATTTACCCCTTTTATTTTTACCATGTATAATGTTGGGGGGGGGATGTACGATATGTTTCGATAATGTGCTGCCGATTGATAAGAAGCTGCAACCTGCAATGTGGTTGCGAGTCAGTCGGAAAATGTTATGGAGAGACACCATGACCAATTAATGCTTAGATTTACTAGTAACCTTGTTAATCCAACTAAGGATTCTTTCTCACATGTTGTTTCTTCTAGTAGGGCAGATGAATCTTGTAACGATAACCTACCTGCAGTCTCTGAAGGTTGTGGAGAATCTTCTGATGATGATGCACCATGTACTATTCAAAAGAATGAGAGGGACCAATAATAGACCTCTTTGCAACAAGGTTCAACAGGAAGCTAGAGGTCTATTGTTCAGTAGTTCCAGATCTCTTTGCCGTGGCAGAAGACGCCCTTCAACATCATTGGGACAACTGGATGTCTACACCTTTCCCCGCTTTTGCTTGATCAGTCATGTCCTGAACAGAGTGATGATTTCCCAGAATCTCAGGATGATCCTTGTAGCTCCTTTGTGGCCTCAAGCAGAATGGTTTCCAGATTTTCTAACTCTGCTCTCAATGGTTACGAGAGAAATACCCCCTTGGCACAATCTTCTCCGTCAACCTCATGTAGAGCAGTACCATCAATCGGTAACATCCCTATCTCTTCACAGTTGGAGACTATCCAGTACCTCCTGTGAGCGAAAGGCTTTTCTCGCAGAGCAGCGACACAGATGTCTGGTTACCTCAGAAGATCTTCAACCATTTATCAAGGGAAATGGGCTGTCTACTGTGATTGGTGTCGTCGACGGGGTTTCTCTCCACTTGGAACCTCTATTCAGCGGATAGCTGATTTTCTGATGTTCCTCAGAACAGAAAAACACCTTTCTGTTTCTGCTATTAAGGGCTACAGGGCTGCCTTGGGATTGGCTCTTCATTTGAAAAATGTGGACCTAACTTCATCTTGGGAAATCTCTAGGCTGCTCAAAAGTTTTGAACAGCCTTGTTCTCTTAGAGAACTGAAACCTCCCATCTGGGATCTGACTCTGATGCTAAGTAGTCTCACTCGAGCCCCATACGAACCACTGTGTCTGTCATCGGACAGGGACTTGACCCTCAAGATGGTTTTGAATCTAGCCTTGGCTTCTTTGAAGAGTGGGCGAATTCCATGGCCTAGCTTTTGATGTTATACATACCAGGGATTGGAAGTCAGTAGCATTCAAATTTGTCCCAAAATTCGTGGCTAAGACTCAAAGCCCCTCGGTTCATGATGACAGGTTTACCTCCTTTTCCATCCCTTCCCTTGGGGATTTTGTTAATGACGATCCAGATGAATCGCTCCTTTGCCCCTTTGCTATCTAAAAAGGACTCAACATCTCAGACCGGGATGCCGAAGATTTTTTGTTACCACAGGCTGCATCAAGAAAGAAGATTCCAAGAATACTATTTTGTTTTGGCTTTGTGAAGTGATTAGGCACGCCTACTCCTCATCATCATTTTCTACTGCCAATACTGTGCATGCAAGATTACATGACATTATAGGACTAAGCTCCTCCTTGGCATTCAAGAAGAACATCTGTTCATAATATCCTGAATGCTGTTTCTTGGCTCCACCAAACCACATTCAATTCCTTCTGCCTGAGGGACATTGCCCACAGGTCCTTGGACACTTTTTCCTTGGGTCCGGTGATGGGTGCTCAGCAAGTTGTGTGGCTTGTCCAATGCCCCTAGCAGGACAGTTTTGTATCTTGCCTAAGATGATGGTATGAAAGCGAGGATGATTGAGATGACTGGTCTCTTTTCCTTTCCCCTTTTTCCTTTCTTCTCTACCTACTGGCGGTAAGAAGATGGTTCCATTATACGCTGGAACAGGCCAGATACAGGTGAGTGTAGTAGCCTTACAGTTGGTTTGTTTTTATTCTACATGAATATACCTAGCAGTAGAAAACCCTTCCTCTCTAGCAAGGAGAGAGAGGAATGATAACAAACACGTATAGGTGGCTACCTTAGTTTGTTATCTGAACAGATATAGCTCTTGAACTTCCTGTAATGTAATGAATTTCTGCATTGGACTTAGCCCAGTAATCTGACTGTTGGATACCCATATATATATATAACAGATCAAAGGCTTAGATCTCCTTCCTTTGAATTCTCTTATTCAGGAAGTATGACTGGGTGTGCCGAACCTCCAGTCAGTTCAGGATTCTCTTAGTACCTCCCACCAAGAGCGAGTCTATCCTAATGTCAAGACCCAGGTTTGTTCTGCATATGAACGTATGACAAATTTAAATTAATTTCTATTTTTCAGAGCTAACAAACCTGCAGTCATAATATTTACTGCCCACCTCTAGCCACCCCTCTTTCAGTTAACAATGGGCTGGAAGAAAACTAAGATGTCACGGGGTTGAGATCAGGTCACTGGCTGCTTCCCATCTCAATTTCCATAACAGATGCCAGATGCCACCAATTCCTTGCAGAAACAAATCTCTTTTATTTTTACCGGTTTCCAGCTGGCACCAGAAGTTTTATCCTAATGTTAAAACCGCAGGTATGTCGGCTATGAAAAATACAAATTAATTTAAATTTGTCTTGTTGTCAATGTAGCAATAATCAGAATTATAAATAATCAGAATTATAATATAAAGAGAATGAAATTTGCAACACTCAAAGCCTTATTTTTCTGTGGTGCTAAGAAACTCATTTAGTATCCAAATTTTCCACAAAGTCCACTTATAAAGTACAGGCAGTCCCCAGTTATTGGCAGGGTTCCGTTTCTGAGGGTGTGATGATAACCGAAAATCGCTGCTACCCGAAAATCGGCGATTTCGGCGATTTTCGGGGGTTATTGGCGCCGAAAAGCGCTGATTTTCAGTTGTCGGCGCCTCTGTTAGGTATGTATCGGCGCTGATAAGCGGAAATCGGCGATTTTCGGCGCCGAAAATTGCCAATTTTCATCGCTAGACAAGCCCCATAAAACCGGATTGCTGTTAACCGGGGACTGCCTGTATTATGAGTATGCTAACAATTTGTGCTCAGTTTTCAATTAGTGTTTGCCGGATGCAAATTTTTGTAGCAGTTACTAGAACATACCTAAAAAAAAGTGGCATACCTCATATACATATAAAATTCTTTAGCAGTGATAATTTTTTACTAGATGAACTTACTGCAAACTTGTCCTTGATAAGCTGACGATCCCTGTCTCTCAATTTTCCTGCTTGAATCACAGATAGGGGAACATCTTCATGATTCACTAAATAATGAAGAACTCTACTCCAGCTGTGAAAAAGAACACAGACATGTATAAAAATGCATCTAATAAAAACTCAGTAAAAGAGTACGTTATTAAGCAGTCATGTTTTAAGGTATGGGAAAATGTATATCTTCCCTACCAAGGACTGTATGGGAATTAAAATCAAAAGAGAAAAATAAGTGCATTCTTAGGCAGCAATTATTGATAGATTTACCAATTATATTGATAGATTTACACATTAAAGGAGATGTTTTAAAAGTCAGGATAAAAACAGCATGGCATCAGAGGGAAAATTAATTACTGTATTCTTAACATATGTGGTGGCCCATGGAGTCTGATATGACTGTTCAAGAACAGGGACTGCTGCTGGTTTACTAGAAGGATCAAATTAGTAACTACAGATCACTTTACTCTTAACAAAAAGAGGAAGTAATGAATTAACTGATGAATTACCCTCATTACAATACTTGCTAGAAGTTGAAACAGCACCCAAAATGTGAAGAAAAAAAAATCCTGAATGAAGGTCAATAAAAGGTTTGAATAATGGAGATGATAAAAAGAATCTGCATCAAAACGGCATCTAGTTTTACAGAAATTGGTATTTCAATAGATAAACAGGGTATTTCAAGATATATATTATGAATCTCTCTCTCTCTCTCTCTCTCTCTCTCTCTCTCTCTCTCTCTCTCTCTCTCTCTCTCTCTCTCTCTCTCTGCTCTCTTTGTATCTCTACTGCCTTTTGTATTCCTTCTTTCTGTAGTTTTTAGCCAGCAGCTTTTTGATGTCCTTGGCAATTTACTCCATGGCTAATGAAGACAGCCTAGACTTCAATGAGCAGCCCTGAATACGGTAAAATTTACAGATGTCCTGGTTTGACTGGGGAAGATGATTAGGAGCACTCACAGGATGGTTATTACCTCTGCTGGAACAGTGATCTTCTACAAGCAGCAATTTATCCTTATGGATTGAGTCCAAAGACTTAGCCAGAGAAAGTACACAGTTCTTTATTCAGCAAGATGTCTTTATGGGAGCTCACAGGTCTTGGTTCCTGACAGCTTATCATCATCCCAAACAGCAGCAACTGAGATATCATGCAGAAGCCAGACCAGTTGGTATCACAGACCTAGTGGAGGATCTTCATGAAGGAAGTGTTGTCTTGCAGTGGCCAAAAATCTTTAATGATATACTCATGTGAGTCCTTGAAAATTAAAACACTATCCTTGGATACATCAAATATGAAGAGTGCCAGGAGATGAAGTCCATGAAGAGGCTGCTCTCATCGACAGGAAGAGGATCAACTAAAGGGACAAGAAGGAGACGTATCATTTGATAGCAATGGCCACTGCATGACAAGAAGAGGAGGAAGAGTCAGAAGAACCACTACCTGTGGCACTGGATTCATGACCTTGCATACTCATCTCTAAAGTCGAGGAACATGTCCACAGCTTAGCAGCCTCCCCCCCCCCCACAACCACACACACACACACAAAACAAAGGAACCAACAAAAAAGAACACTTGGACACTGATGTTTTGCTTGGCGCCAACACTGGTGTACTACTTATACAGGAGAAGGAAGAGTAGCAAATATCATCAGAAAAGAGCCTCTTCAACGGCCGAGATTTGCCATAAAAAAACGCCATCAGCGCTTGTGTCTACACTGAAGTGTCACTAGAAAAAAATAACCTATCTATGGACGCCTTTCCAATGGCTGTCTGTTGACAACGGTGGATAGCAGGCTCGAGTGAGGGGCAACTACCTGGGGGCAAACCCCTTCGGACTCCCATGCCAGGAACTAGGTTTAGGAGAACTGATAGGGCTGGGCAGCCACCTCCTCCATTACACATCCAGTAAGATGCCTTTCCAGTGGCTGTCTGTTGATACCTGTAACCAGCAACATGCTCGACTGAGAGGTGACTACCTGGGGCCAACCCCTTTGAACTCCCATGCCAGGAACTGGGTTTAGGAGAACCGATAGGGCTGGGCAGCCACCTCCTCCACTACACATCCAATAAGACGCCTTTCCAGTGGCTGTCTGTTAATACCTGAGACCAGCAACAGGCTCGATTGAGGGGGCGACTACCCATGTTGACCCCACTGACCTTCCTTCAGCTTCCAGTATGACTTCTCCCAGGTGTAGGGGAGTATGTCAGTGAACCTTTGCCTAGGAGCATCAGTGAGAGGAGCAGCCACCTCCTTCAAGCACAACACTTCACTACTACAAGGTTAACATCTGTTAACCCGGACACAAGACTAACAAAGGCACGGGAAAGAAGCCGAGAGAGCCAGGCACGGGAAGGAAGTGAGAGAGCCAGGTGCGGGAGCAAGTGGAGAATAAAACGAGGACCCGTAAAAGGAGAGAAGATAGGTGCGGGGAGAGAGCTGGTGCCAGGCTACTTGAATGCCTACTGGTCTCGGCTGTCGAGAACGGCTACTCCACAAAAATTAAGCACAATTTCTCTCTACTACGCACTGCCTTGCACTTCCAGCTCTCCGCAAAGAGAAGTGAAAGATGATCAAGTAATCCTTACCAACAATAGTCTGAGGATACAGAGAACCATTATGTAAATATATCTTGATTCCTATCCAATTTTATTTGAGACTTACTGATATACATTCATTACTAAAAATATCAGTCTGGTGGTGAACACAATATTAACGTTATACGCTACTCATAAAAGTGAAGTTAACCTCTGTTGCCCAAAGTATGAAGCACCCTCATACAGGCAAGTATCAAATCCTATTAAAACATTATTCACAACTTTCAAAAATGTATTCTCAACCAAAAAATGTCGGCCTGGTAGTGAACACAGTATCACTTAATATGCTCCTCGGGAAACAGCTGAAGTACCTAGATTATCATTGTACAGACAAACCCCAATCATTATTGGAACCTGAAGATACGTATTTATCATCAGAAACGGTGGCAGTGAACAAAATATTATGTTAATACGCTATTGGGAAAGAAAAGTTAACCTTTAACGACAAAAGTACAGACATATCCCAAACATTATTGGAACCTGAAGATACATAGTTATCATTGGAAATATTGGTTTGGTAGTGAACGCAAGATTATGTTCTGTTACGCTATTTGGAAAAGGAAATTAACCTTAACCGACCCTAGTTAAAATACATTGAGTATCATCATACAGACGTCTCAAATACTAACAATCATTAATTGAGACTTGCAAAAAAGTATCAGGACCATAAACATTGGTTCAGTCGTGAACGCAATGTTTACATTTACTGCGTTAATCAGAAAGCAAATGCAATGTTATACATGATTCGGTAAACTACGCTACCGGTAGTTAAACAATCTAATTGCGAATTTGCTACTGAATGAAATATATGTAGGATCCATTTTTTTTATCAACCAACAATAAAATACTATCCTGTAAGCTTGAAGCTACCCGAAATTGGTGATAATATTCACCGAAATCCAGTCTTTGACTGTCAAAAATTTAAGAGCACAGCTGCCATTGACACTCGGTGTTACCGGAATGCCAGCAGGCATATTCCTTCCCTCCATATTCCTCCTTCTTTCTTCAAGGGAACATCTGTAGGTCCCTGGGCAGTGATCTTCCTGGTCATGTCAAGACTGCTGAACTGTTGTGAAGTTTTCCCAGCTCCTGGCAAACATGCCATTGACTAGAAGGTAAATGGGTTCTCTCCTTTTAAGATCTATTGAGTTGGTATGGCTGGGAGCTGTCTGACTAGACACATATTTTTGGAAAGGGAATTTATTCAGCTCTCTCATGGTGTGAACAAATTTATTCTATTTTGACCATTTTTTGGGCAGTGAATATTTTATTTTAATGTATTAAAATTTAGCATAGTTATCTTAACTCTTTCAGCTATTCGTGAATTGATAAACTTTTATCAAACGTATGCTAAAATGCAACAATTCAGCATCAAAGTGTGACTAAAACAATTTTATCATAAAAAAAGTCACAGGAACTGCAAAGATTGATTGATTTATGAAGTTTAGGCTGTCGAGCCAAGCACTGGGGCACTTTTGGCAATTCAGTGCTCAAGGCAGTGAAAAGAGGGAGTTGGAGTGGTTGGACAAGAAAAGAGATCGAAAATAAATGAAATAAAGTACAGTACTTAGCAATATGTGAGCACGAGCCTCGATTACTGTAAGGGTAAGTTACGCCACTACCTCCGTACTTATCCTTCTCCCTTTAGTTCTGAGTCCAGTTTCCCTCACAATGACAAGTTCACTCAGTTATTAAGGTTATTTTCCAGTGTACCTGAGGGTACATTTTACCCATAAGTTTGCACTGTAATTGATAGGTAGTACAGGCTAAGACCTGGTAATATGTTTATTTGTAATTTGCAAATTCTTAATGTACAAGTCACTTTGTTGTCCTATTCTCAAGCAATGATGCAAGCTGACTGTATTAAACAGCACTGGAGAATTAGTAAAATTAATGCCAGCCATAATATAAGCTCTGTTCTTTTAATAAAACAGAAAAGGCACTAGTAATATGCTTTATTTGTAATCTGCAAATTCTTAATATGCAAGGCACTTGTTGGCCATATTCTTAGGCAATGATGCAAGCTGACTGTATAAATAGCACTGGAGAATTAGTGAAATCCTACCATACACCTGCTATGTAACACTGTGGTCCTATAATTTTTTGTCTATGTATTTTAACATTACTGCAATCACCAGGCAACCTGCTATCAGCAATGAAGATGAGTGAAACAAAAAAAATAAATCTGAATGAACCACTATTTCATTTTCCACAGAGGAAATTTGTAAATGTTTTTCAGTTCAACATTACCACTGACTTACCACAGCCAGTAACCTATTTTCACATTTGTATTTGTTCCCTTCTAAACTTTTTATATTGTTTTTACACCAAATGTTTGTATTTTGATGTTTTTTACCACCAAAGGTTATGCAATTTAAATTCAGACTTACCTCTGTGAATATAACCTTTTTTGTTCCATTATCTGATCATTGTACATTTTATCACACTGAGGCTCAACCAAGGACACAAGATTCAGTAACTCGGAGCTATGAAGTGTCTTCAGAATGTAGTTATAATTGTTAAGGCGGAACACGGCTCTCAATGTAGGATCCCCATAGGCTTCACTCCTACTTACTAGTGCCAATCCAAGATTAACCAAAACACGTTCTGTAAAAATTATTTCCATTAGTTTTCTCCACAATTTAAATGTACATTAAAACTAGTATTATTATTATTATTATTATTATTATTATTTTGTTACATTATTATTACAAAGGAGTAGAAGTAGACCAATCAGCCACACTTCCAGGTTCTCACACGGTTAGACCAAAGGATGTTCTTAACTGAAGGGTGAAAACTGAAAACTAGCATGAACAAATCTAAACAAATGAGATAACTATATGGGAAGAGATTAGTGGGAATGGATAAAAAGTTGAGGGCTAAAAAGCAACACAGCTAGGACAGTAATCTTATTCCTACCTCCAATATTAGATAACTGTGAAATAACAAAGTTTTAGTTCATGTGTAATAAATTTATAGTTGATAAATGACATATTTTTAAATTCAAATACTGAAAACATATACAGAAAGGCTTCTTCACTAGGAATTCAGTACGGTATATGAGAATTTAGGATACATAGATATCGAAGTTATCATGGAACTATAGATTTATTCTAGAATGTTAGTAAAATAAAGTACTGTATTGTTGAACAAGCACAATGATATAACATTCCAGTATGACATCTCTCCCAAAAATCAGGCACCATAGGATCTACAATATACTGCACTGAGAGTTTATCAGAAATGACATCAATTGTACCAGCTATATACCATGCACTTAAGGTCATTATAAAGGACTAATGAGAAGTGGTATAAAGAAAAATGAACTAAATGGTACATTAAAACATAACACAGTTCATGAAGACAATATCTGTAATTACTTGATGCCCTGATCATACTTTTCACCTCTAAGAATTTTGAAAATACATCAAGTTCGGTCTAATAAGCAAATATTCTCCTCAGGATATTAAGTGCTATTATGTGTAAGAGGAACAGAAAAAAAAGATGACACTTACTTATGTAAGCACCAAGAAGTGCTTTTGCTAATAGGCTCTGATCAACTCCTCGAGGAAGATTTGCAACTCCAGCACTTATACTTGGATCCCGCTGGAGCATTGGGGAAAGGGTTGTAGCATATTCAAGTAGCTGCTCAGTGAATATGAGGGCATTGCTTGTGACTTCATGCACAGTGCCATCTTTGGGTAGTGCTCTCTCACCATCACTCTTGACACTTTCAACAAAACCATCGAGCGCTTTGACACACTAGAGAGAAATTTATGTTTTGTAAATAATAAATATTCCAACATTACTGGAGAATAGCACACTAAATCAATGAAGTTGAGTTTTTTAAACTGATATTGACAAAAATATGCCCTATTCCAAAAAGTACCCTTCCCAGTAATTTTGTCATTAAAAAGTAATTCCTTTATTCTGGCATCAATGAAAAACTTCCAAGACTTTTTGTACCTTTATATTTTAAATGTCCTTTATATTTTAAATGAAGAGAATCTCTTCATGAACTCTGCTCATTTACAGTACTTTACATACACATGGCTCAGTTTATCTTGAATAAAAGTCACAAGTTAACTTTTTATCTCTGCTAATAGTATTAGTACCAATAATCTATTTATTTTTGTAGTCTACTCTGATTACTGTATGTTAAATATGTGGTAATAATCTTGCCTAATAGTAACTGTGATATTTTAGGAATTTCATCCATATGCCATTAAATATACGTTATGTATCATATTTTCTCAGTGCTGTTACATATATTTTCCTCTTGTCAAATATACAAATTTTCAAATAGTTCACGCTCACAATATAATGAGTGTAAATGCTTAACATACTCTATTTTTGCTATATGGTACTTTGATGAATAATTGAGAGCCCAACAAAGTAGAGTAACTAATGTGTTCTACTTATACTGCATATGATTCTTATAAAAATATACATAAAAATTCAACTCTTTCAGTGTGGTTAGTTCTCTCATAACTTGTTATAAATAATAAATTTGAGAAAAAGAGAGAATTGCTATTTTGATGAGAAGAGACCATTCCTCTTGAGAGAGAGAGAGAGAGAGAGAGAGAGAGAGAGAGAGAGAGAGAGAGAGAGAGAGAGAGAGAGAGAGAGAGACACATTCACTTAGGATATCAAGAAGGGTCAAGATTACATGTAACTTTTCAGTTTTTTATTTATACAGTATTTTTGCCGTCACTTTTATGAATAGTAATAATTGGGGAGCAGCTGCAGTATGTCAAGTTATAAGACATTGTGAAAAGCAATTTTCATGACACATTTTAGCAAATCTACCAAGACCTAGTAGCATTTAAATACATCGACCCCCTTTAAAATCGTGTACAGTAATGACATAATCAACTTCCAGTGCATTGCAAGGTAAATTTTCCATAGAATGTTGTCAAGATCATTTGAGGCATTTTTAATATAAATTTAAAGTTATGAGAACTGTTCAAATCATGTTTTTCACTTTTCTACAAGGGGATTTTCCAGCACTACACATGGATGATGTTTTAATTTCCACTTTCATTGATATGCTTACCTTTTAATCTCATTAACTACAACAATTTAAGACTTTTGCTAAACTTGTACAATGCTGTATCGAACTTCCCCATTATGTTCTGTTACTGCCTTCCGATTATCCATACATTTGCCTAACTACTGATTTACAGGCAGTCCCCGGTTAACAGCGGTCCAGTTTTATGGGGCTTGTCTAGCAATGAAAATTGGTAATTTTCAGCGCCGAAAATCGCCGATAATTGGGTATTGGTGCTGATACATACCTAACAGAGGCGCTGATAGCTGAAAATCGGCGCTTTTCGGCACCGATAAGCCCTGAAAATTGCCGATTTTCGGTTAGCGGTGATTTTCGCTTATCATCACACCCTCAGAAACAGAACCCCGCCGATAACTGGGGACTGCCTGTACTGAATTTCCCTATTTTCCCCCTTTCTAGTCATCCTGTTTATTCTTTGTACATCTATAAGGGATGCTAATATAACTTTTTTTATCATTTACTTTTATATTTCTTGATAATATTAGACATACGCCTTCAGCTAGATCTCTTACTTTCAATAGTCTTCATATGATTCATCATCGTTATTTCCTAATACTGTACTATTTGTTCCAATTTAATCAAGAGTTTCCTGTAACCACCTGTGCCTCAAACTATATTTCCTATATGACAAATTTAAGGACTGCCTTAACCTTGAGGATTAAAAACTTGCTATTCAGATCACATATAAAATTTGAAAGAACTTAAGCAGCAACAAGTTTGAGTATGAAAAGATTTCATAGCTTTGAGAAGCTCCAATACTATGACAATACTGAATGGTTACCAAAAATAAACGGAAAAAATATGGCC
This sequence comes from Macrobrachium rosenbergii, assembly GCF_040412425.1. Taxonomy (NCBI): domain Eukaryota; kingdom Metazoa; phylum Arthropoda; class Malacostraca; order Decapoda; family Palaemonidae; genus Macrobrachium; species Macrobrachium rosenbergii. The sequence continues at coordinate 19,927,649 of NC_089760.1, read as the reverse complement.
TCAATAGTTTTGGGTGCATAAATGTGTCAACTCACTGTATCTTGAAGCATATTGATGATAGCAGCAAACTTGGACCGTATTGAAGTCTGGCAATTTGTAAGGAGGCGATCATATTCTGGTTGCATACTGGTTACATGTCGTAGCATGGCTAAAATAGAGAGCACTGCCTGGTGGTCACCTCTCCCAACACTTCTACGTGCCTGTGCTGCTAAATTCTGTAGCATTAAAATAAATGCAGAAATAAACAGTGATCAGAATTTTGTTTTTTAATTTTTAAGCAAACTAGCATCATAACACTACTGTCATAAAGCTAGTATATTTTATCTGTGAAAAGAACTACAATGCATACACGAGGAAAAAACTTAATCAAAAGCCATAAAAAAAATCAATTATAAAATCTGCATCCTCATAATATAAACTTGCACAAAAGATTAATATAATGGTAAAAATTAAAAACAATTTTGTTTTGTAAGCCAACATTTTTAAGGCAACAAGAAATGCCACTCCAATCAAAAAGAAATTTATTTCCAAGAGCAAACCTCATCTTAGTGCTCTAAAAGGAACTGGCTTTTAGTTTCTTAAACCGAGGCATTCAAACAACAAAGATCTCATGGGGGTTTACCAAGCTATTACCTCAACAGAATGATTTATAGCCAAATAAGTGTCTCAGATCCAAAAGGGGGTTTGTCTAATCCTTAAGTGACAAAGAAAGTTTTAATATCTTGGCATAGTACTCTACCTTCATGATAGCGCCATCATGACAATATCTGGTATTTTCTGTTACTTGAAGCTAGACTCTTCCATGAATAAATCCAGCCATGCAGTATTAAAACAGGTGCTCTTTCAAACTTATCAATACTGACAATGTGTGACATATCCAACTATTTAGGGCCACAACCAAGGCACTGGGACCAAGAAAATTATTCAGAACCATAATATTATTAGAGGCAGACTTTCCATTCTTAACAGCCATCATTCAGCAAAACAACATTCATTCAACAAAAGAAGCATTAATGTTTTATCATATAACCCAACCATGGCAGTGTACAGTATCAGAATAAGAAGTCTGTTCCACTTAGTGGTAATAATTTTCACAAAAGCATGAGGGGTAGTTGTGCCAACAATCATTCCATGAAATACTAAAAGGCTGTGAACAGTCTGACCAGAAGGGACCATGTTCTCTCTGAAGGATGACTGATATACTGTATTGTGCTATAATTACGAGCTTTATTTATGTCAGTGTCACCACAGTACAAAAGTGAGTCTCTCCTATGCCTTGTAGATAAATTTCTATTTTGGCATCTTCTTTCAGATCAATCCAGTTCCTTTGTAGTAGGAAACTTGTTATGAAAGCCATTATTCACTTCAATCATATTCTTAAATTCTACCAAAATGCAAATTCTGAAAATCAGGTTGTGCTTTGGTTAGGTTTGTTTGTTTGTTATCATGATTACTAAAAGTTATGTGGGAATTTTTAATGAAAATTTTACATAGGTGCCTTGTAATTGGAAAGAAGATTAAATTTTGGGACAGGAAGTCATGTAACTTTAGGACCACTTAGGGGTGGATTGCTCAGTCTTATTTCAGATGTTCCAAACTTAAGAAACTGAAATCGTATGCTCTTTTACCATGATTTTGGTAATCAAATTTCATCATTACCTATGTAAAGAAAGTCTGACTAGATTTTATGTCTCCTCTTAAACAAAACTGTGTGTAAATCCCAATAACTAAACATTGCTATTTGATAAAAATATGCACTCATAGGGCTATGACATTGTAACCATGAACTTGGAAGGTGCAATTTCTTTTTGTTCTTTTATTGTTTAGGCCACATCTATTTCAGAACCTGGGGATTTATCCTTTACTTACAGTATATGATTTGGTGTTACTGTACCTGGTATTGATTTACAAAATCCTCATAAAGGTTCATTGTTCTGACCCATCATGTTGCTGTCCATCAGAACATGTTTGCTGTTCACATTTTCTAACCTAAATTTAAAGACTTCTCTGCATTCACCAAACATTTATTGTTCTCTAATGATGTAACTTTTGCTGTTGTGGGGGTATAAGCAAAGGGAGTACTGATTCAGTTTTCTCTTTTAGCTGTTCATCTAATAAGCATTCATTCCTGTTGTACACTGTAGCCACTTTAGAAACAATATTCCTCCTTACATATAGCATTGATAATTTATATTTTCTTACTTGTGGGCTGAAATTCAAATTTAAAAGACACTTAAGGCATGGATGCTCACTTGTGACTGATCTCACATGTGGATGCTGAGGTGAGACAAGGCTTGTATATGCAAAGAAATACATACATATTACGCCAAATCTGTGTTGCTATATGTAGTGATGCATTTAGAGTGTAAATACCCGAGGCTTTGAAACATTTTATTCATGGTACATCTAATTTTTTTTCAGTTACCCATATGTCCTTATCTTGCAAACTTTTTCAAACAAACACATTCTGAATAATGAAAGTTAATCTGCAAACTGTAATGCTTAACCCTTTATCGCCGATTGGACGTGTTTTATGTCGACAAAAGTTGTCTGTCGGGTGCCAAGTGGATGTAAAATACGTCGACTACAAAAAGTTTTTTTAAATATTCGTGGAAAAATACTTATAGGCCTCGTTTGTGAAAAATTTTAAATCGCGCCTTGAGGGATGCTGGGAGTTCACGGATCACGCTGTTGTTTTGTTTACAAGCGTGACCCAGCTGCGCATGCGCAAATTTCTTTCTTATCCAAAAAGAAAGCACCAGCTAACTCTGCTGAAAATCTCAGAAATTCTTTAGTCACTTTGTTGTAATTTTTGCACCATTTTCTATTAGCCTTTACATAAAGTTTTATATATGAAAATGTGCGCAATTTCATGTAGAATACAACAGAAAATAACTCATGGTTGTAGCTTTTATCAATTTTGACATATTTTCATATAAATCACAATAAGTGCCAAAATTTCAACCTTCGGTCAACTTTGACCCTACCAAAATGGTCGAAAAATGTAATTGTAAGCTAAAACTCTTACATTCTAGTAATATTCACTCATTTACCTTCATTTTGCAACAAACGAGAAGTCTCTAGCGCAATATTTCGAATTATGGTGAATTTTTAAAAAAGCCTTTTTCCTTACATCTGCGCTAACTCTGCTGAAAATCTCAGAAATTCTTTAGTCACTTTGTCATAATTTTTGCACTGTTTTCTATTAGTCATTATATAAAGTTTTCTATATGAAAATGTGTGCAATTTCATGTAGAATACAACAAAAATTACTCATGGTTGTAGCTTTTATCAATTTTGACATATTTTCATATAAATCACGATGTTCCAAAATTTCAACCTTCGGTCAACTTTGACTCGACCGAAATGGTCAAAAAATGCAATTGTAAGCTAAAACTTTTACATTCTAGTAATATTCAATCATTTACCTTCACTTTGCAACAAACGAGAAGTCTCTCGCACAATATTTCGATTTATGGTGAATTTTTGAGAAAAACTTTTTCCTTGCGTCCGCACTAACTCTGCTGAAAATCTTGTAAGAGCCTGACGCCGTCTCTTTCAAACACGTGTGTGTTCGTGTGTTCTAAATGAATGCGATTTCAACCATACAATATTTCCGTCTGTTTCTCCCTAACCATTGTTGTCTTGATGTATGTACAATCACCACTACTTGCATTGCCATGCAAGCATTCTAATCATGTACTCATAATGTTCCAACGAATCTTCTGTATCAAACTGTGTATATGTTTCTGTTTGTGAAGATGCCAAACGTCTCGCCACTCAGAAATTCTTTAGTCACTTTGTTGTAATTTTTGCACTGTTTTATATTAGCCGTTACATAATGTTTTATATATGAAAATGTGCACAATTTCATGTAGAATACAACAAAAAATAATTCATGGTTGTAGCTTTTATCAGTTTTTAAATATTTTCATATAAATCACGGTAAGTGCCAAAATTTCAACCTTCGGTCAAACTTTGACGCGACCAAAATGGTCGAAAAATGCAATTGTAAGCTAAAACTCTTACATTCTAGTAATATTCAATCATTTACTTTCATTCTGCAACAAACGAGAAGTCTCTAGCACAATATTTCGATTTATGGTGAATTTTTTAAAAAAACTTTTTCCTTACATCCGTGTGCGCTCACTCTGCTGAAAATCTCAGAAATTCTTTAGTCACTTTGTCGTAATTTTTGCACCATTTTATATTAGCTGTTACAAAATGTTTTATATATGAAAATGTGTGCAATTTCATGTAGAATACAACAAAAAATAATTCATGGTTGTAGCTTTTATCAGTTTTGAAATATTTTCATACAAATCACGGTAAGTGCCAAAATTTCAACCTTCAGTCAACTTTGACTCGACCGAAATGGTAAAAAAATGCAATTGTAAGCTAAAACTCTTACATTCCAGTAATATTCAATCATTTACCTTCATTTTGCAACAAACGAGAAGTCTCTAGCACAATATTTCAATTTATGGTAAATTTTTGAAAAAAGGATTTTGACAAAAGAAAAATCTATTTCTGGAGAGGGGCCCGTGTCACCTGGTGAAAAAGTCCATTCAGCACTTATTTCTAGGTAATTCCGTTGCTAGATACCAGAGAAAGCTAAATGAAATGCTGGAGTTACTACCCCCAGAGCGAGCTCCACTAGATGGAGTCGTGTATGGAAAAGGGTGAACTACAAAAACACGGAACCTTATCCTATAGAGATTCCCAATGTCAAAAGTCCCAACGAGAGAGGTGCCGATACAAGCCCATGCACTACTCATGGACTGTATACAAGGCAACACTAGCCGCATTCCATGTTAGCACCCACCCCACTAGAATGATGTTTACCATGGGAGGGAGAGAATGAAAAACAGGGGTGGGTCACCGGGTGACACGGGCCTCTCCAGAAATAGATTTTCCTTTGTCAAAATCCTTTTTCTGGATTGGGGTCCCGTGTCAGCCGGTGAAATAATAACAGAGAAATAAACATCATTCTTATGCTATTAAAGACTTAAATAGAGACGTTGAAAACTAGGAGAATTCTACCCTGAACATTAGTAAGGTCCTCTAAATTCATGTAATGAAAATAATGTAAGTGGTCACCGTCTAAGATCATGAGCTTAGAATAGAACCTGAATAGGCTTGTATTAAGAAAATACTTCCTGCCTAATAGCAGACCCAATGACAGTACCCCCCGTGCGTGCGCTAACTCTGCTGAAAATCTCAGAATTCCTTTAGTCACTTTGTTGTAATTTTTGCATCGTTTTATATTAGCCGTTACATAAAGTTTTATATATGAAAATGTGTGCAATTTCATGTAAAATACAAAAAAAATAACTCATGGTTGTAGCTGTTATCAGTTTTGAAATATTTTCACATAAGTGCCGAAATTTCAACTTTCGGTCAACTTTGACTCAACCGAAATGGTCGAAAAATGCAATTGTAAGCTAAAACTCTTACATTTTAGTAATATTCAATCATTTACCTTCATTTGCAACAAACAGGAAGTCTCTAGCACAATATTTCGATTTATGGTGAATTTTTGAAAAAACTTTTTTTTACGTCCGCGTGTTACGAATTCATGCATCATTTTGTGATAATATGTTCTCTGTGTTGCTTTGATCGTTTTACAATCTGTTATATACCAAAATCATCGCAATTTAGTGTACGATACAATGAAAAAAAAAATAGGTCATTAGCTTTAACCGTTTTGCTCACAGTGCGATTTGTGTACAATTATATATTTATATAGCATAATGATATTTTTTTTTCCATTTCTGATGGTTGCATACTAACTTCAGGCAATGAGAAAAAAAAGGAGCCAAAAATGAACTCTTAATCTTAAAAACTAAGTGTGCTGTGATTTTTTGATAAAAACTTTCTTTCCGCTTCGGCACTAACTCCCAAACCTCACCGGCATACGGCAGACACTTTTGTAAATAGAGGCTCGGCGTTTAAGGGTTAAAAGAATCGTAACATTACTTACCTCTCCCTCTGCAACTAACTGGTCCATTGGATCTCTTAAAATCAATTCAAATGTTCGAGTTACTCTGTCCTCAGGTACAAGTTGCTGAGCTAAAAGCAGCTCTGCAAATGCCAATCGATGAAGCGCCGTCACCTTGAATATTGATACATCTTATTAATTTGGTAGGAGACCAAACATTCATCTGGGAAATGTATAAAATACAATATTACAAATAGAAATACCTGAAGATGGTAATACCTGATTCAAGTACAGTTCTACGTCACTATCTTCAAGCCCTTCTTCTCCGGCAATTCCAGGAGTTGTTGCTGCAAAAACACACTTAAATCATATATTTAATAATCATAAACAAGTACAGTAATTGGCATTAAAAGATTTGCCATCATTAGAAATTCTAGTGTTAGGAAGTAACTCATATAATAGTTTCGTGGGTAAACAGATGAAAAATTTATAAAACTTATTTTAAATAATATGTTCCTTATCAATATAGTGTCAAATAACAAAGATAAACGAAATGGATTATTGCATATTAGGGTATATTTATTGTTGTGTTCTGATTTAGCTTTTTGTGTAACAAGCCTCATCAGGCAAATAATTTATCTTGAAGCAGTAGGCGAAAATATGGGTTCCAGGTACGTACTTTGGCCATAAATCCCAAACATGCACAGATATTCAGTGAGCTGTACTAATCACAGCTTTAAATTTCATTCCAAAGTCTTACATAGGTGAATTAGCTTTATAATTAAGCAGTATTCTTTTACTGGGTACCTAAAAAAGGGTGGAAAAATACATAGTAATTGCAGACAATGAGAGTCCAAGTGGTATACTTCAATTGAGAGTGCTTAACATCAAAGCAATCCTTCTTTTGAAAAATAAATAAAAGGTATGTACTGGGTAATACGTTTCAATATTCATCTTATCATATCTAATGTACTGATTATATGAATATTTGTGGATGGGGAAAAAATTTGCAACTGTTTGTTGTGTGTAAAATGATGCTCCACATTCCCTTTCCAGACTTACCTGGTTCAATCTGATAGCATCTAAGCAGATAAATTCAAGATTTTCTTTTTGCTGAAGAAAATATCAAATAAAATACTCAGTGTTATGGCCTTAAAATTAAATTCAAACTAATCATATATATTTATAGTTAAATCAATATGGAATTTTTCACCATTTAGTAACTTATGTGATCATAAGATTTTTATAAACCCATAGTATTTTTATGGATGATAAAGTATGAGAATTTGTCATACACTGTATTTGCATCAACTTGAAACCTTGCTTGCAGTGACTTTTCTTAAATTTCAAGACCACCTGTCTTTGGAAACTCTACAAAAAGGTGCTGAGTTTAATTCACTGAAAATATAACATTCACAAAAAGCCAAACAATACATCTGTATAATCATAATTTATGGTTACTGTACTAACTAATCATGAATCGGAGTTGATGCTCTGCCACTTCCAAACCAAGATTCTGAATAAGGATAGCAACATAATGTTCCAACAGTCTTTGAAGAGGCACATCATTCATATCATACTACAGGACACCATCAAAATATGATTTGGTCAATAAACATCTGATCATTTGTACATTGCTGCATTATAGTTTCCCTACCCAAAGTCTAAAACATGTCCCTAAAATCAGCTTTTTTTTCCTGGTCTTGTTAAACTACTTCATGAATCCTTTAATAATAATCATCAAGGATTTTTATTATTCATAATTTAATCATGGCTTTCACTGCATTATGCTAAGCAGTTTAGCATAAGTAAAACAAGGGGTTTTACATGGTGTTTACTCAACTCATATTTCTAAACCTTAGTTAAGTAAATTCATATTATCACAGGAATTTACAAATGTCATAGGATTCCAAACATGTTACAGCCAACAGTATATGTTGTTTTAAAAATTACTCAGTTATAAAAAGTTAAGGAGTTTCCATAATCATGCATTACAACATTAACCAAACTCAGCTCAGGGTATGCAAAAATATAAAAGGGTAATTCAACATGGCTTGTATACCAAAAATTCAGTAGCTCAAGTCCTTTGCAGCTAAATGTGATGCAACCCAAGGGTAAGCAAATAAACCAAGACATTACAAGAAGCCTGATTAGGATACTGTACAATTAAATAAATTTCTAGCAGCAATTAATGAGATATTCAATCAAACTCGTGCAAATAACTATTTCTGTTTAAACTGCCATGGAATTTACATACCTTTACATAAATATAAGATGAAAATTGCACCACAGATGATGAAGTACAACAAGCAATATCATTGTAACTTCACCACAATGTGTAACCTTTGATCCTGTTAAGTGGTGTGACACTACAGATAATGAAACCTTATGTAATTGATCTAGTTAACAAAGAAATTATGACATTATCATATCTATCTGAACATTATAGAGTGCATTACCTATCTATCTGAACATTATGTCTTGAGGTAAGACAAAATTTATCAAAACAGTTTACCCCTCAAAATGTCTTTTTAACTGGTATAATTTCATTTTTTATTATGAAGCTTATCAGCAACAGCTCAAAATTTTCTAAAAGTACTTTAGTTTTGTAACCTATTGTTGGTAACCAGTACAGTACTGTATATAGATAATATCATATAAACTTGAAACCCAAAGAAAAGTATCTGTTAGCAGATAAAAATGCTGAAAACAGATGAATATATAAACTAAACACTACCAATAAATTCTCAATAAATACTGGCTGGCTTCTTCCTTGAGGGTAGCTGTAATGTCAGAGAAAAGTGGTTTAACTTCTCGGTTAGGAATATTATTAATTTAGGTGTTACATCATATTTTACCAGCCTTTCCTTGTTCTAATACCTGACCATGAGAAAGTTTATAAAAAGCACATCTGTATAACAAACAATAAAGGTTATTCCTGCATTACGAAGCAAAAAAAAAAAAAAAGACCATTAATTGAAGAACTCTTTGATTGTATAAGATAAAGTTGCAATCTTACAACAAAAATATATGACTTACACCTATGAAAGATATACAGAGTCTATCATGTTTGGTAAGTATGTGTACTGACATACTGTAATGTGATCATATTGTGAAAACTTGTATAATTTCAATAAAGTTTACCAAACATCATCTATTTCTGTTTACACTGCCTTGGAATTTATGTACCTTTACATGACTATAAGATGAAAGCTGCACCACAGATGATGAAGTACAACAAGCAGAATACTGAATTATGTGAATGGAGGGATAATGAACCCTTAAATGGTAATAACCAAACAACTCAGCTAACTGGAAAAACTAAAGGAACACAATCCTTTTGAAAGCTTTTACCTGATAAGGAATCTCTAGAGCCAATTATGCCTTTATTGAGAGTCCTTCATCAGAGCTAATAGTGCTATCAGGGCCATGCCAGCTGAAGTAACCTTTATAGTGAGAATCTCACTCTTACGGAATGAGATGCAATCCCCAGTGCCATGGGTTTTAGACGTACAACCAAGACAGCCAACAAAACTAAAAAATACCTCTTGAGAAGATGTATAGTCCTAAATACCATCAGTGCCTCTTTACTCCCCTGAACTACAAAAATAAACCAGGATTTTAGGAAAGGGGGAAATGAAAAGGAGCGACCACCTTTGGGTTCAAACTACTGTAATCCCTACAGCAGGCAAAGACCTAAATTTCCATAAACCCTTTCTACATTTTGCATATAATATGATGCAATTATTGAATTGCACCTCCACTGAGATGCATTCAGTACATCAGTTAAACAAAAATTCTTAGTAGCATTAAAAGATGGAGCCACAGCTCTTATATCATGACCTTTTTGCCTTAATTAAAGATAGATTTTCATACCCTAAATGAGCATACACTTCTTTAATTCTTTGATTAAGTAAGACATTGCATTAGTTTAGAGCAACTATTTAGGACCAAATTACAAATCATACCTAAGTAGTTACTCTCTTAAACCTCCCAAGGGCTAGGAGCCTGGGGACTACCATCACCAAAACTAGTCATTAATCATGAGGAAAAAGCTAAAAAAGGCAATACAGAGACGAGTGTGAGAAGGCAATGCTTACTCAATACAAATTTTAGGCCTCACTAGGAAACTTAAACAAAAAATATTACACACAAAACCTATAGTTAGCAGTGAATCAAACAAAAAGCTATCTCTCATGAAAAGACTATCAATCCTCTCTTTTTTTTAACTCACTTGGCATATACCTACACTAAAAAAAAACCAAAACTCATAAAAATACAAGGAATTAAAAAAATCTACACCTAACACTGGAAGTGAAGCATTGTTGCTCTCCTCTCCAAACAAAAAATTCAGTACTGTATTTACAAAATTTCTTAGCAACATACCATCCATACAAGGTGAAAACCCTCCATTCAAATTGTTATAAATCCTCAGCTTCAGAAAAAGCCCAATCTTCAAAAATTGTGAGGGAAATGAAAGAAATGTAAAATGAATAAAGGTAATGTTTAAAAATAAAGATCACCAAGGCGAATAAAGATAATGTTTAAAAATAAAGATCACCATAGTTAAACATCTGAGAACTTAATGACAGGAATGATCACAATTAAAGAAGTACAAATAATGACTTGTTAGCTGCCCGAGACTACAGTACTGGCAGACAATTTTCTTTCTTTTTAAGCTACATCCAAGTGTCTGGCACAGTTTTGTGTAAAAAAAAAAGAGCTTACCATAGGTACTGGGTTTGTCATTAAAAAATTATTAATTAAATACTGATATTTCTATAACAAAATTATTTAGGATGAAGTGAAGGCTAGGTGTGTTTACTGAAAAAAATCAGATCTTTCAACTCTACATGAAAGAGCAATAAAGTTTGCTACTTACTTATTTGAAGCAGTTTAGCCTGAAACTGATACAGTACTGGAAAAACAGTAATTTAGAAAATTGCTTTATACAGTACTCCCTATGAACAAAACAATAAACACATGGCATTTGATGTAGTACTTGATAAATTTATTGTTTTGTAAACTTTATTTAACCTATGTTTTATTTTCTTTATTTGGTTCACAAAATCCACACTGTAACTTCTGGGGTTCTTTTAATAACCTTTCTTCAGCTATTTTACCTACTGTACATAGCATAATCAAAACAATCTTTGAGAAATTTATTCAACTCCTGCATATTTTTCTTTCCTCTTCCTTCCCATTTATTCCTCTCTAATTCTAAAAGTCTAAAAGTTGCTTTGTACTTCACTGGAATGCAATATATCAAACATGAAAATTCCGTGAAACATTTACTTCCCATAGTTTTACAAAGTTTTGTCCAAAATCTAGCAACACTCATTCTTATACTTCAAGAGTCTGTTTCCTTCAGTTACAATCACAATATACAAAAGAAAATCTAACTTCCTAGAAGAGACATCCAGTGTTTCTCACTTATCCATATTCCCACTTACTCCTTTTACACAATGACTTTCATTCATGATGTCCATCTTATATACAGTATTATTATTATTAATTACTGTATTTAGCTCTCACAAGGCTCCCCTCCATCTTTATGTGAAGCATTTGTTCTCAGTATGTCACCTTTCACCCATGTACAAAGACTACCCAATGTTTTTATCTATAGATTATGAGAAAAATAAATGTGTCAGATAAAATTCCATTTATAGCAGTACTGTATTTTCCAAATTACAGTCTATCTCAATTTCTAAAGATGACATACTTCTATCTGAGAGCTGAGATGAGAGTTAGCCCTGAAGGCCACACTGAAGAACTACTCCAAACAAGGAAGAAGAAAATGTTAAAACACTTACAATATAACAGCCTCATCACGAAACATTTGATAACATTTCCACAAAATATCAACTTTTGAGAAACAAAGGAAGCATCATTACATATAACCTTCTCAAAAGTAAATTTCTTATATCAAAAGTTACACCTAAAATCTTAAAAAAGTCCCTTATTCCTTTCCCATCGACTTTAGATTCTCCATTTTCATCTTTTATATACCTTGCACTTTCAAATCTATTTTATATTTACTTAGTTACTTTATTATTGTGGTCATTTTATCTCTTTCCCAATCTTTTTCCTTGTTGCTTGCCTCTATTCTCTCATCTTTTATTCCTGTACACATTTATATTCTTCTCCCTACCTGTCCTTTGTCTTAGTTTGAAGGCTAATGTCTTCTCTCCAACTGCTATTTGCACTCTCCTACTGCTATTTGCACATCATGTCCAACATCATGTCTCCTTTCTACACATCCCCTTCCAAATTTCATATTACATAGTTCTGCTGCCTTTTCTGTCTTCTTGCAGCACTGACACATTAAATCTGTTATCTAACAAAACTCCAATGCCTCCTATTTTTTTAGGCAGCCTTTCATTGTAGGACTGTTAGAGTTGTAACAAATGAAATAAAACTGACTGCAGTTTTTAGCACCAGAACTAAAATAAAGTTCTGAATACCATTAAATACTAAAATTGTGAAATAGTGTTTAATAAAAGTGTCAACTTGCAAAACACTAGAGAATAATGAAAATTTATCATCCTTTTTAAGGAAATGATACCTTTTCCAGTTTAATATTTTGTAGGTTGTAATTCAAGTTACAAAGAACTTGCAAGACTGATTCTTAATCAGTACCACATTGAAATATAACCTTTATCCTGACAAACCAATTGTAAAATAAATACTCCATCTTTCTGGAACCAAAGGCATATTAATTACACTATGCAAAAAAGTAATTTGCAAGAAATGGTGCACAATTAAACAAACAAACCAACATAAAGGAATTTCACATGCTAACCTAAGCAAATCTGTCTTAGCCAATGTGCCTGCATGCACATGATTGTGATCATACACATACATTTTATGACTAGCAATGCAAATCTACTACTCTACCATGCTGAGGTGAGAGGGTGCCATGCAGGGAGTACGATGCATGTCCAGGAGAACCTTGTCTGCGAGATGCAAGTTGTCCTGCCATAGCTTTCTTCAGCATACGATTAGCCCTGCAATGAAGAACCATTAAAGGTTAACTACCAGAAATCATCAAGAAATAAATTAAATATATTCATATAATATGAATATGTGCATTGCATTAACCTAAAGACAATTTTATTACTAAGTCATGTACAGCTCTGTTAAAAGTACTGAATCAAGACTCATAAACATAAAAATTTACACTATATTTATGCATTGGTCACAAACATCCCTTTACAACATTCAGTTTTGAACTGTATGTTAAGGGACCACTGGGTCAAATTTATAGACTTTCCTATGTGTGCATTTCAGTGATTTTACATTTTCTTTCTTGGATATATGGATGTATAACAGGCTAGCCTATTATACATAACTTTCATAAGGCTGGACCAGAGAGGTTTATCCATAATGCTGAAAAAATTTTATTCAATAAATTTCAATTGTTAAGAATTTAATCTTTGTACACCAAAAAAGATTACGATTCATAACATTTTCTGCATCGTTTTGTTTCAGAATCAAAATATTCACTGTTGGTGGAAATTTTAATTATCACACAAAATATATTTAACAGTAGGTGTTGACCTTCATTCTGCGCACACAGGGATTGTGTCATGTGGGCTGTTCTTCAAATATTTACAGATTACATGAATGTGACTACCTTTAATTTGAAGGCAAGATCAAATTACTCCATGAAATTCAACATTCACTGAAGAACGTGGATGATAACAATGCATGGCCTGGTAGCGTCCTAATACACTGGTATGATAAAAAACTTACATAAAGAAAACTCCATACCTGTTTGATATTTTTTCTGTTCGGCTTTTGGGCAACGTGTCCATTTTAGCTACTCTAGTTCGTAGAGGGCCAGGAGAATTAAGAGATCCAGGATTACCACCTCGTTCTATGCTGCTGCTTCTTTGATGATCTCTCAGAGCCTGTAGTTAAGTTTAGAGACAGAATATTTTATAAATTATTGGTGTAACACTTAAAATTAGTATTATTAAAAACTTTATTCTTTACAATTTTATAAGTACAAATTAAAAGATAAACTAATTTAAAATTAAATGATAAATACTAACCTGCAAACTCTGTGAAAGGGCATCTGAACGTAATTTAGCATAGACAGTTAGTCTATCAGTATTGCCATGTTTATCCAGCCACGATGCTATAGCCCTTAAGTCTTCACGTACTCCAGGAGGTACAAGTTCAACACCACTGATCGTGTCTTCAGAAAGTTCTGGAACATTGACAATACATTTCAAACTTTGATGTTATATAAACTAGCTCAAATTGTAAAATGTCACACATATATATTACCAAAATTTAAAGGTTAGGCAAGGAGGGGCAGTTGAACATTTTACTGCTCAGTGAATCATGAACTAGGAATGTTAGAAGAGTAATAGCCTTTGTCTAATTTTTTAGGAGTTGATTATGGATGGCCGATTGTTTCAGAATACTATATATGAAAAGTATGTTGGAGTGCTCTGAAATATTTTGAATCTTATGTGTAACAATTAAATGCAGTTTCACAGATGAAATGCTACCATGCTTTTGCCATTCTTTGTAGTCTCAAAGGTAAGTCACATTGCCTTTGCATTTTGGGATATGCAAAGATGGAAACTTGGTTAATAATCGTTACACAGTTGGACAATATCTGCATGGTGATTAACTCCTTGCTTAAAAAGGAAATGACTTTGGATTTGCTTTAACCCTTAAGTGTCTTTGGCCTTTGATACATAATATCCTTAGTGCCTTAAGCTTTTGGTCCAAAAATCTTAAACTTCCATTTTGAAAAGCAAAGTACTACATGTATAAAAATATATTACATAATGTAATGCAATTTAAGAACTAAGAATAATGGTTCTTTTACATGTCACTACCCTTTATGATTGTGTATAGGTAAATGTTTTTACATAAAACAATCTCTAAACAGACCCACCAATCATAATTATCCCTATTTAGGGTGAAACTAGCATGAAATGGACCCATTTTAGGGTCCCTTCCCCTAAAATAGGCCAAGAATGAGATGGTGTGGGCCTGCATTATCACTTACATCAAAGGGATGAAGTCAAATTTACTAAGTAGCACTACTTAGTGAATTTGACTATCAACAAGACCAACTGATAACCATGGAGACAGAAGTTAGATAATGAGGTCATACCTAATGGGCCTCAGCTTATAGGATTTTGTTACTACCTAGATGCAGCATCAACTATGGCCAAAAAAATAATAAAATTGTACATCTGTGGTTTTGGTTTTGCAAGTAAAGTATATATGATTATTTTTCTTTTGTAAATAATGTAATATACCTACTGTACAGTGTTTAATTAATGCTTGAAAAGTAATTCGCTAAAAGTAACAGTGTCACTCATTGGTCATCTGGCAATCATATGCTCAGAAATTCTGAGATATTTAGTTAAACAAAGCACAACAGCTTGCATATAGTATGTACTGTACCTGTATTGCAATCAAACTACTTACTGTAAATCATCGTTAATAAAACATAAAAAGTTATTGACAAGAATTTTTTTAAGTTATTTTATTTCATTGTGTGAACATATGCTCTAAAATTCTAAAATTTGTGGTCAAAAGAAGTGTACATAACTGCACCAACATGCTCTACAGAACAGGATATTGTTAATCAAAGGTCTTAAAACAGTCCCTTAAGTGAATTTTTTAAGGAACTGAGAGACACTTCTATTTCATTATGCAGATGTGGTACAGTAAAACACAAACTCAGAATGAAAGTGATGAGAAACCAAGGAAAGCTGTAAGAACAAGGATGAGTACAGATCTCTTAGGTTAATGTAGCAAGGAGGCCAAGTGCCCCAATCATTTGATGTTTCCAAGAAGCCCAAAGCAAGATGAGGGAGCAAAGCAAGGAAACTTCCCAAGATTCAATATAATGAGAAAGCCGTGCGCACCTATTCCAAGATGTTCTTCTAAAAAAGCAAAAAAGAAAAAAAAACCCTCTCCAAAAGGTCTAGTGTCCAGTGCAATCACCTTCAGCAGATAGAAGGATAGATAAGATTGTTGCAAAAAATTCAAATACCAAATACCCTATGGTGAAAGGCTCTCAAGACTTCCTAATCCTACATAGACAGCCATTATGAAACCAACCATTCAGAATACCCCAAGGTGAATGAGAAACAAACCCAATCCTCAAAGTTTAGCATAGCAATAGGAACTATGCTATGAACTCTTCAAGAAAAGTGAATTATGAGAAAAATCTGGATAAGTTGGAAAGAAAGGATTTGGGAAAAATCTGGAGGAATGGGACGGTATTCTTGGTCTGAGAGAGTACTAGAAGAAAGGTTAAGACATATCTACTTGTATAACTTAAAGCTGTGGCACAGGATTCATAGTGAATGTGGGCACAGCAAAACTGAAATTTTCACCTTAATTTTTGAAAAGCATTGTTACTACTCTTTTACATTCATTCAACCACTCATATACAGTAAATGAATGGTACATAAATAAAACTTCATCTCAATTTCCTTCAACAGAATATTTCATTCACTACCTTTGAGTCTTTTAAAATATGAAACCTTGATAATAATCTTCATTTACATTCAGATTAGGAACATATACAAAACTAAAGTTTTTGATACTCAATTTAGGAGGATCTCAACATTCAGAAAGTTTCACTTGAGACTTAAATATGTAATCTAGCTGAAATCTGAGAGTAGAACGTGAGACAACATACAGCTTCAATAAGTTATGTTACATAACTTATTGTATTTGATCATTGTCAGGGTGCTCCTATCTTCTACTGGGTAATTTCCTCATCTACCTACCACAAATACACAAAACAGCTTAGCATTTCTTAAGAAGGGAGTATGTTTCTCACCTCTCATGGGGCTTTGTTGATATTGTAATGACAAAAATTACAGTATGTAAAGTATCCATATTTTTCTTGTACAATGCTTAAATAATTTCCAACTCCTCCAGCAATAAGGGCTACATTTTATTTGTATCTTTAAAAATCTGTTATAATCAGTAAACTCATTCTGTGTTCAAGAGTATAGTCAAGCACCAAAGCTAATTTGTTTGTCCAATGAGAAATAAAAGGTAATACAGCACTATATAGTACAGGAAACAAACCTTCCTCATCTAATAATTCTATGGTGACAACAGGTGGAACTGGTTTTTGGTACTTTTTCAGTTCATCCCTGAACTCTTTGCTTAGAGCATCTGTCCCAGCTTCAAATAATGTAGTCTGTAAAAAAAAAAAAAAAAGAAAACTAAACAGTGCTGTAAAAGTTATTTTTTTACATTAATAAATAGAACAAATAAAGTAAATATGAGTTATGAAACAATCCATCATATTCATGTAAGTTGATTATACTGAATTCCACAATTTTATCTTCATACAACAAAAATGCAAAAGATCAAAAGGGGTAAAGCAAATTGGTATACTCTCAAACAATTTTTCTTGGTGAATGCAAAATTTATGGCAGACTAATTGCATCAAAGTCAAAATTTCTTTATTTAATACTATAAACTTTTAAGACTAGGACTATATCTAAATGACGTTTCATGACCTTTTATTTAAAAATATCTCTATGCCCTTTAGATTATAAACCATTGCCATTAACTAACACTATAGCCTCTCCTTCCTCCCCTACAACTAAATGCAGATCTAAGCTCATTTGAAAACAAAGCATACTCATTTGGAAAATTTAAGAAGTTTGGGTATACCCTTCACTTAGGGATGATCCCCAACTAACAGGAATCATGTAATACATACTTTTTTTCATAAATACTAGATGGTCTCCCCAAATGAGTTACTAAAGTGAGAAACTTTAATACTGAATTACTGTTACTGGATAATATATAAAATACAATTCTTTTCAATTCTGATTTACTCTACAAGCATTACTATACAAAGCAAGACTAGTTAATCCACAGTTAAAATTTCTGTAAATTAAATGATAGACTAATAGTACTGTTTTTTTATATCTAAAATACAATTTAATATTTCATGGCTTTAATTTAATTCTCCATATAAATTCCATAAATATTAAAAAAATAAATAAAAAGGATTTTACATTTTGTTATTCATGACACTTATATAGAGCCACAAAATTGACTAGCAAGCTTCCACACAACAGCACTGCTGTATGTAAACAAGCAGAAATAATGATATGCTGTATAAATAAAGAAAACTTAAACAGATATACCGGTACCATCTAGTAACAAATAAAGAAATAATCCACAAATATAAATAAAAAATAAAAAAAGTCCTTTAGCAACCAAAACAAAAGTATGCCTCACAGTGGCCTCCCAGTAATTTATGACTTCAGAATGATAAAGCACAGTCAAAAGTATGAGAAATAACAGCAAATAAATGTAACCCACAAAATAATCATGCTTCCAGAAATAGTTTCATACAGGCAGTCCCCAGTTTTTTGGCGGTCTTGGTTTACAGCGTTCTGACTTCACAGCACTTGGCTCATGGGTGCCATTAACCTGATTTTACAGTGCCATACCGAGGTTTACAGTTCTGTAACCCAGTTTTACAGCGTTTACGCCGCTGTGAGCGCCCTTTCTTCCCATTATAACCCAGTTTTACATCACTTATGCTGCTGTGAGCGCCCTTTATTCCCATTATTATTATGATGTTCCGGTTTACAGCGTTTTTCGGGTTACAGCACGCCATCAGGAATGGAGCCCCTTCTGTAAACCAGGGACTGCCTGTATTTTGCAAAGCATAACAAAAGGAGGGAATAATCAGTGCCCTAAAATTACTTCAGAATAAATGACTACATAATGGGTCTTAATAATGGGTTTCCTATTTTATGTACATCAGGTAAACCATATGTAAAATAGGAAACCCATTAAGACCCTTATTTTTTTACAGTGGGCACTTTTAGTTATAAAAATTTACTATCATGTAAAAATTTAAATTTATCATTGCCCATATAAAACATTTTCCTGACAAGCGAGCACATCATCAGTGAGAGAGTGTGGACTGGTTGAGTATCAAAGCAAATAAAATCTTTTCCTCATAAACATGAGGGAGTGTGGACTGGTTGAGTATCAAAGCAAATAAAATCTTTTCCTCATAAACAAACACATCATCAATGAGGAGGTCTGGACTGGTTGAGTATCATGGCAAAGTTTATTGAAAATCTTTATTAAATACTTTTCTTCAACTTAAAAGAACTGTCTCATAATAGGGGAGAGAAAAATTATATCAGTGTCACTGAATAAAAATTCATATCTACATACCACATTCTCAATCTCAACACTTTGAGGGTTGTTTTGTTCAAAATAACGACAAGCATCAGCTAGGCGATCCATTGCTTCAAGGTACTGAGGAACGCCAATGCTGCTTGGGCGCTCTCGTACAACTCCTTCCACTTGACCAGCAACATTATAGAAGGCAATAACATAATCTAATTCTTGTAATGTCTTCTCAGTGTCTGAAATAACATAACCATAAAATAATTACCCATTACAATATATTGTATCAGTTGGCAATACTTTGGAATCTTAACAGTTAATTTTAGTTTTGTCACTCATTAACAAGATCATACCCTCATTATTAGGAAAGAAGTCTTATACTGAAAAAAAGCTGAAATACAACTTTCCTTTTTTATGATAATACTAGTGTACCCATACCATCAACAATGACAATGATATGAGAGAGTTGAGACAGCAAGTCCACATCCTTAGGATGTAATGTACTGTCCTGAAGCTCAGACTAAGGTAACTTTATTCTGCATAGTACTTATATAGTGCCAGTGGCGAGACACTGGCCAAGGGCAGGACAACAGTAAGTATAAGCATGGAGTTCATTTCAATACAAACTATTGCTATTGCACAGAAAATATATATATATATATATATATATATATATATATATATATATATATATATATATATATGGTATTTTCATTATAAAATAAGTTTTTAAATATACTTACCTGGTAGTTACATATATATAGCTTTATATATATATATGTAACTACTAGTGAAGTTAGATATTTAAAAATGGTATTTTCATTATAAAATAAGTTTTTAAATATAATTTTAAAGTTACATACGATACCTGGATAGTTATATGTAATAGCAGGGATAAAGATATTTGTAACTTATACGATAATATTATATATATATATATATATATATATATATATATATATATATATATATATATATATATATATATATATATATATATATATATATATATATATATATATAATATATATATATATGAGTTACGATAATTTGACTTACGATAATTTGCTTTTACGATGGGATTAGCAATTAATATCGATACGACAATATTTTGAAAATACATATTTTTAAATTTCGTGGGCGACTGGCGCAGGCAACAACGTACAATCAGGCAGCGTACAGTGTACAATACGTTGGCCCGAGAGGCTGGAATAGGTACATTAATTCAATGAGCTGACCTCACTTGCCCTCGTTGTGTCGGAAGTTAAAATAGGTCAGTGTTCGTTTGCAATTTTTGTGCGTTTGTAAATACAGGTAGTGCACGAGTGACGATAATTCGTCTTACGATAATTCGAGTTTACAATGGAGTTAGCAATTAATACCGGTACGACAATATTTAGAAAATATTTTTAAATTTCGAGCGGGCACAAGCAACAGCGTACACTACAATTGCCGTAGAATCAGGCAGCAAGAAAGACCAACTTACAATAGACCAACTTCTTTTTCTCCATCTCTTTATTCCATCTTCTAGTTAAAAAAGTAAGAGAATAATAAAAGCATTGTTAGTAACCTTATACTCTTGCGAAAATGCGTACAGCCATAAACAACCGAACGAGACTGTTGTTTTGCTAATAACCGAATCGGATAACAACTGTTTTGCTTGTATTTCAACCATCGTACGGTTAAACAATTATCGTAGTTATGTTAAAAATGACGTTAAGTACTGATATGTTTTTACACTACCCTTATCCGCTTTGGAGAAAAGATCGGCAAGGAAATATACTGCTGCAGTAAAACTAAGCTGCAAGTTGTAGCTGACGCTGATAAAAGAATGTTCAAGCTGCTAATGACTATAAATTATCGTACATTGGCAACATGGATGAAACTCGACCGCAAATAAAATTGGAAAGTATTTTAATCAAAACTACTGGACATGAAAGAACACATATTACTGCTGTTTTCACGCCGATAAAAGATACATACGAAAAGCTCGTGGTATGATGATGAAATCAAGAGAAAATAGCGAACGGAATCTTGATTTTTTTTGTTTACACAAAACAAAGGGCCAGCCGCCAACGTCATCTAACGAAAAAAATGGCTAAAATAATTTCACACCGAGACATATTTAAGTTATATTTCGACATAAAAACACTTCGTATAACGAAAAATACATATGTCCCTTATAAATAAAGTATCTAGAGATTCATTTACGCTAACTAGAAGCAAGAAATGCCCTCTGAACTGAGTTAAATGCATCCAAATAAAGACCGCGTGATCGATTCCGAAACCAAAACATTTGATCGCTATGATCGGAATTTATAATGCAAAAGCAGTATAAGAATATTTACGATTGGATACAGTGTAGTAAAGCATAACTTTTTAAAAGATCCATGGAAAAGATGTACATTTGTTATTTTGATGTTTGTATAATATGGCGGTGTTATGTAAAAATAGAATACAGTATAATGTTGGCTAGGCTACCGTATATGATATATGAAAGTGCAGGCCAGGCCTTGTTTGTTATTCAATTTCTCTTTATACTGACTTATCATGTCAGTCTGCATTGAACCTGCAGAATTAGTTGACACTAATAATTACTATACCATATATGTATAAAGTATACTGTGTAGTGTAGGCTAGGCTACCATATATGTATAGATGGTACTGATTACCCTAGTGTAGGCTAGGCCATATTCGAGTTACGATTTTTTCAACAAATGATGGGTTTTTTGGAACCTAACCCCATCGTAAGTAGGGGAATACCTGTATATATATATACACACACAGTATAAAATAAGCCCATTTGTTTTATGATTTACATCATGCTAAAGTAAGTAAAGTAAGACAATGGGTTTGTGGTGAATTACATTAATAATTAACACTGTAACATATGTACATGGTGGAAAAACTTTTATATATAACAATAAGCCAATACCTACAAATCTGTACACAATGTAAATAAAAATCTACTTACTTGCTTGTCGACGTTGTAAATTTCCTGTTTGCTGATAAACAGGCAAAATTGTTGTCTCCAAGCGTGCTAATCGATGTTCAAAGGAGTCCAGAATGCTGCCAACATTTGTTGCTACATGGCCTGACCGTGACAAGACATCCCGGAGAATCCCCAACTGGGTCATCTCCTAAAAACAAAAGTATGCAACTGTATTAATGTTGGATATCCTGTGTTTTAATAGAACACTATTAATGTAATTTCTACAATATTAAAATATCAAAATAAAGCAAATTTAAGATATACCAGATTTTAAAGATAATTTGCAAATTTCCTTTGTACAGAAACTAGATCCTCTGATATAGCATTGCCAGTGCATGAGTTGAAATTTTTGAAGCTTGGAAACAAGGTACAGTAGTTAATTGGTTCCCATCACTTTTTCTTGGGTAAACAGGGATATGCAAGGTTGGCTGAGGTTGGAGAATGACCAAAGAAGGAACATGATTTGGTTTGTAATCAAGGAAAAATACAAATTATCTTGAATATTTATTATTTGTTCCTACAAGAATACAAACCATAGCCTTTTAAACAGAAAATTTACTCCTTAGGTTGGATTATCATTTCGCAAAATTGCCTGATACTGTTCTATAAACAATAGGAACATATGAGGTTGTGAGACTAGCATCTTGTAATTTTGTACAAACTCTGAAATACTGGAAGAAAAGTTCACCATCCACTTGGCATTGTCAGGTTCCCAGTCATGTATATAAGCATGGAAGGGCTGACTCCAGCCACCTCCTATACAACCTGGCATAAGGATGCAGAAGCAGAAGCTTACAGGGCTCCGTGCCACAGTTTAGTTCATCATGATGACCTATACTCTAAGAAAAGTTCAGGAAAATACCATTTTCCCTGTAAAGAGAACAGGAAATATAGGTAAGCAGGTAGCAATATCATCATCCATGGACGAATGGATGAATGATAACACTTTGCAAACCCACACCTCAACCTCTTTAAATAAGGAGATAAAGAGAACACAGAGTCAGACCTAAGTCTTTGGAGAAGTGCTCTGTGTAGCTCTCCTACATCCATCACACAAGCAAAAACACAAGATGGGGTGTCTACAACAAGGAAGAATGCAAAGGAGGGGAAAAAACCCAGATCCAAGGAGTCTCTTAGTCAACCTCAGAGCAACAATTCACCTTTAGCAGGATGCAAACTTGTACCAAAGGTCTGAGAAAAACTACGTAACAGCTAAGCAACCAATGTTTGGCCTGGGTGAAAGTGCCCAGGGTCTGCAGGTATTCTTTATTAGATACTTAAACCCAAAGTTTCTTCTGAAAGGGGTTAGATGTGATTCTAAACCCCATGTGCTAAAAATGAAGCAGAATTCTGGTCTCTTGCTCACAAAAGACCAGAGATTCCATTCAAGGGACATTATTTGGCTGGTGCTCAAGGGACAACATGGTAGAGACACAGTGCTCTGGGAGAAATAACAAGAGAGAAACATGAAGGATAAAACTCCAGTTGTTCTATAAGAAACCTTTTTGAGAGGTGACCGAGAACCACCTTAAACCTCAAAGAGAGAGACTAAGTAAGGGATAGTGAGTATGGAAAGACACAAAAAAAGGTATCACGACAGACCATCTCTTCCTGACATAGATCTAACATATCTCAAAGACTACAGAGGATTATCCTCATTCAGAATTTTGAGACTGTAGGAAGAGATCATTCCTTCCAAAGGATGTAGGAAAGAAAATATCTCAAGAACCTACCCCTTCAACAAGCAAGTGTGCCTGGCTGGAACCTGATGACTTCAGTAACTTTGAATAAGATAATGTATAAGATGATACATTTTATGTATTTTGTTTAGGTACACTGAAGGATATGGAGGAAGGGTGGTAAAAATGCAGAATGGTTGACACTGGAAGGCTCGAGGGGGGGGGGTGGGGGAGTCCTTGGGCAGTTCAGGGTAGGCCTACAGTGCCCCAGAGAGTTCAGGGTACAGTGCCCTCAGATATTGGTTGGTAAAGGGAACATTAGGTTAGGATTTGTCCCCGAGATGTTCTGTAGCCTATTAGGCTAAGCAAAAAGTCATGGCCAGGCCATGTGTTCAGACACCAACAGACTAGTCTGTGTGCTGTATTGTATTTGGCAGCTACTCTAGACCGCTTACTGGTCATTCTCACTGCTAAAATAACCTACATTTCACACAGCAAACGTGGATTTATCGTGTCGTCGATTTTTAACCAAAACAAACTTACTCCCACCCACCCCCACCCGTCTGTAGATGATGCGAGAATTAAAATATCATAGTATTATTACATCTTGTAGTCGTAGTATTATTATATCTTGTAGTCTAATATAATCTTCATACGGTTAGCCTACCAAAAATCTGGGTAACTTAAGAGTAGCCTTGCTAAAATACAAACCTTTTCAAGTTTTCTTGAAACATCAGTTTTTCTCTCTTGTATCACTGGCTCTATCATTTTCTCACATGAAATGCAAACGAATACGCACGTTAACGTTCATCAAAAGCAACACAGGTTACTCATAACCCAAGTTAGTTCTCTGTGTTTTACGCCTACTTGTTTACATTTGCCTAGATTTTCTTTCGGTGTTCAACGCCCTAAATGACAGTTCTCTCTGCTCTTCTTCTTCTACCTGTTATTACCCAAGTCTTCAAACCTTCCAGCATCTACCTTGCGTCTCCTTAACATTATTGTGAATCCTGTCTAATAATAAACCGTTTCTTTCAAAGAATCGTTTAATTGATTGAATTACTTTATTATTTCATGGCGAATTTTCTACTGTCAACTAATCTTCAACGGAAATTTCCTTCTATGACAACATCTGTCATGGCAGAAAGTGTCAGTATGGAGATAGATAATTTTCTATTTACCTTATGCGAGTTCTGATTCTTTTCAGCTGGATATTTAAGAAATTTCTACGATTTAGGAAACTGTAATGGTGACTAATCAATTAAGGCCCAACAGTTTAGACAATTCTTCCTTCAATAAATAGCAAAGAAAATTTCAGTGAGGTTGAGTGGCAGGACATTCTTGGCTCGCTGTGGAAAATTCCTCGCACAACAACTTTTTCATAATGTTTTTGTGTATTAACATATTGTCATATGAGGTATTTCTTACTGTAGAGTTATTAGTATCGTCTGTTGTCATAAGAAAATTATTGATTTGATTTTTTTATTGTGAATTGCTTTCTGCCCGGTAACCGACATACGAGAACTATGATGTCTGGATATGTTACGTGTGTGAAATCCAAATATATCAGCATGTTTATGAGTTTTGTAGAAATATGTACAGTACGTCTCTACTGCATGAAAATAAGGGTAAAGGAACCACATCTATTCGAGAATGTCACTCTTGTTTTATTTTACTATGATACTGATTGACCTTCTAGCTGGAGTAACAGCTGACGAGATCTGCCGTTCATATATATTGCATACGGACTTTTACGCTCCGAAATTTAAGTTGAATATTTGTGTTTCTGGTGTATATGTACTGTATTATTTGATATTCAGTTACTTCCGCTAAGTAAATAGTGTTCAACCTGTTAAACAATTCTATTTTTATGTCATGTCTCCATATATCCATACACATTTGATTAATTCAAAATTCTTTAAGTTGCAGGAAATGGTATATTTTACTTTTAATCTCATGCTGCCAAACTGCTATTTATTGTTCGTAATGCTTTATATCAAGTTGATTACATTGAAGAACTTAGTTTCCGAACTTTTTCTCCACGGTTTCTGAGATCTGATTATTGTTTAAATGTCAGCAGAACCCAGAGACCTTTAGACAAAATTGCCTGAACCCTTAATATTTGTTTTCATGACAATGGCAAGTAGCACTTAGCCATCGTTTGAATATTTTAAGCTCTGTCGCCTTTCGTAAGCCTTATGTTATTGAATGGGCGGGTAATGAATGAAATAAGAAAAGCGGTATTTATACCATGGGATCCAGAGGTCAGCTGTTACGTCACTCCAGTTGACAATTTCTCCTTAATCGCCTTAATCGCTGGCTGGAGGAAGGAAGATTTTATCTATAATATTTGAGTCCCAAGCTCCCTTTGAGAGGTTCATCAAAAGGAACTTGGGACTAAGATATTACAGATAAAATCTTCCTCCAACCAGCTATTAAGAAGATTAAGGAGAAATTGTCAACTGGATTGACGTAACGGTTGGCCTCTGGATCTCTTTGCTATAAATACCGCTCTTTCTGCAACTCTTATTTCATTCATTGCCTGCCTGTTGAGGGAGGCAGTTGTTCTCCGAAATGTATAGTATTAACTTTCTACATTTTGGCATTTTTATGGGCTCATTTTACCATATATATATATATATATATATATATATATATATATATATATATATATATATATATATATATATATATATATTACTACTAAGGACCTCATTCAAACTGGATGACATCCAGTAGAGTATTTATTCAGAAAAAGTTACAAGCTTTCTAGGACAAACAGTCCTCATTATCAAGTATCCGTACAATGACCAGACGCGTAATCCAGCTGTATTTATATCTGTGTGGAGGGTATTTAGTCCTATAATTGCCTTCTTCCTCCTGTGTGACCCCCACCCCCTCGTGACCTTGGCCTTTTTCTGCCCACGTCTTCATCCAGGTGTTCGTTTCCCATGCGTCCTCTTGCGTTTTTCCTTCGTTTCCTCGCTACTGTGGAGTGTACGATTTTTCTTGATATGCTGTCTTCAAAGCCGTTTCCGGTGTTCCCTGCCATTGTGTTGTTAGCGCATGTTATGAAGGCATTCTCTACAACCAGTGTGGCCGTTTTGTTGGTGTTCCTGCACAGAAAACTCATATTTTCCCAGTCTATTTTATGGTCATTTTCCCAACAGTGTTTGGCAACTGCCGACGTCTGATTATAATGCCTTATGTTCTGCATGTGTTGTTTGCTTAGCTCTTTACAGGATTTGCCAGTTTTGCCATAGTACCCATCTTCACATTCTAGACACGCTGCCATATATAACCCCCTCTAATATCTCCCCCCTCTACCGACTTTTTGTTTCTAACCATTTTATTTCCTAATGGTGTTTTTGTAGCTGCCTATCAATTTGAAATTATCTAGCTTCCTGTTGATGGGTTTAAAAGAGTTGTTTTCCGGGACTGTAATTATTTTCTTCCCTACCAATGTTCCTTTTCTATCCTTTCTCTCTCCTCAAAATAGTTTTTTCTTGCCTTGATGTGTGCTCGCTCCCACCAATACTTAGGGTATCCTATCCTAATCTCCTAAAACTCTTCCTCAGGTATTCCAGCTCTTCATCTAAGAATTCAGGACTGCAAATCCTATAAGCCCTAATGGCCAACCCTGTCATTACTCCTATTTTTATTTCTTTCCTATGACTGGAGAACATATGGCCTGTATGTATGAATTGGTGTGTGTCTTCTTCCTGTATACCTTGAATTTTAAATTTTCCCCTTCCCTCTTTACCAGGACATCCAAGAAAGGAATTTCTACCTCCTCTTCTTCTATTGTGAACTTGATGTGTTCATTTAGTTTATTTATGTTTTCTAGGAACTTGTGTAGATCTTCCCTTTCTCCCTTATAAATAATCAAAATGTCATCCACGTATCTTACCCATTTTACGATATTTAAGTTCCCTTTATTTACTTTGCCAACCTCTTCCATTTCAAACCATTCCATAAAGATATTAGCTAGGACTGGTGAAAGACTCGAACCTGTTAGTAATTCTACTAATGCACAGAACAATTGTGTATAAAGTTAATTGTGATAAAGTTAATATATATATATATATATATATATATATATATATATATATATATATATATATATTAATTGTATATATATATATATATATATATATATATATATATATGTATGTATATTACCATCCTTAGTGCCTAGCCTTCTTTAGTCAGTGCGGGCTATTTCGCTCGGTGTTCATCAGTAATTTTTTTTCCTCATCAGACACAATCTGTCATGGTCAGTTGTGAGAAACAACACAGCACTTCGCAAGGAGAAGGAACAAATGACCTACGCAGCAAATAAGTACATATTCGGCATGGAACTGTGAAGCAGACAAAAGCTGTATTGGGCTCACCAGTCTCACCACCACAACTCTGCGAGGACGTTTGAAATATCGCAGAAATCGATGTGCCATATTTCAACGCATCAAAGAAAATTACGACCGGTGACCTGAAATTCAACAGCTGATTGCAGGAACTGAAATTACCCACATTGAGCAGGGTTTTATTGGCTCCTCATGACAGAGACTTTTTGAATTAATAAGTAAAATACAATATACAAATCGGGGCAGAGGCATTTGAATAATCAACGAACAATGACGTATTGACGCAGCTTGAGGTGACAGCCACGAGGAAACCAGTAATTCAAGAAAATGTTGAGAACAAAGAAGAAAGACTAATTAAAAATTATGATTATAAGAGCTATGCCCTTCGGTCTGAGACACAAGGAAGTGTGTGTGTGTGTGTGTGTGTGAGAGAGAGAGAGAGAGAGAGAGAGAGAGAGAGAGAGAGAGAGAGAGAGAGAGAGCCAATCATAGAATTGACCCACTTATATAAGCTCACAGATCTAGTATCAGTTTAGCTACATACGGCTCTCAGCATGTGATAAGTGATAAAAAGTAACTGTTTGTATTTTTTTTTTATTTCTCTTTGAAACAGTTCAATAAGAGTATGTTTCCTCTTTAACTGCCGGAATTTGAGTTTTACTGGCTGCAGTAACAAAGGAAGGAAATCCCATAGAAGATAAAAATTGACCAGAGATTAACTAATGCTGACGCAGCTTCGATCTCTCTCTCTCTCTCTTTCTCTCGGGGTGAAACAACGGAGTGTAGGATCTTTCGCCTTTACGCTGAGACATTTTCAAGCAAATTACAGTATAACTATACAGTACAACACAAGATTACAAAGACTGAGTTTTACAGACACCTAAGGTCAAAGGGGTCTATGAGCATATGTAAGGTCAGTACTTGGATTAGTTCTTCATGTGAGGAACATCAGTCTTGGATTAATTGAGGTACTTGGATAAAACAAGGCAAGGGAGGGGACATTATTCAGGATTACTGACATTCTTTAGTTTCTATTTTGAATCTCCTTTGAACAACTTGTGCAGAATGGGGTTAAGAGGGTATACTCCTGGGTTTAATTGATATAATTTTCCTTTGTTATTTGTATTAATGCAGATTCAAGGAGATTTATGGAAACAATATTTTTACATCAAATAGCACTGTTCCAAGCTGGAAATGACCCTTGCGCATAGAGAATGGAGACATTGTCTGCAGGATTCATGTCAATATGTCAGTTACGATTAGCGTATACTAGAATGCTGAGGTAACTATGACATTCTTTCTTTTCCAGTACTTTTCATTATTCTACAAGTCACCATCTTCAGAAGAGAGCGAGTTACTTTTTCAGACCAAATGAACCACTGTCAATTGAAGAAGCCTTGGAACTCTGGTGACAATCTGTTATCAACAATGCTTCATAGTTATTCTTTCTTTATTTCCCAGCTGTAGGAGACAGTGCCTTTCCTGACTCAAGTGCAGAAGAATGTTTCCGACAAAAATGTCGATCTGAGTGGAAATAGCCAATCCCATTTACATCTCTGTACCATAAATTACAGTATTTACCACAAACGTGGGTTTTAACTAGCCCAAAATATTTGAAAACCCCTGCCCTGTTTTGTTAACCAGACATAAAAATAGCGTAAAAAAATTAAAACTGTTACAATATCTAGATGCACATTTACGTTTAATTGATGCCATCATTTACACAATGATGACATTTCTCACCCTTTTAACTTTCGTTTGTCAGCCTACAATATGCAGTCTAGCATCCCTGTATATGACCTACCTGTTGTTTTCCATTTTCATGGCAAATTAACTAATTAATTTTTATAATTTTTTCCATTAAATTCCCTCCAGTATTGTACTATTACTTGATCAGGGATATATCCAAGGGTACCTGTATTGTTAGCTTTATCATACGGACTTTTTTCTGGTTAATGAAGTAACTTTTCCTTCTTGAAAATCCGTTTTTGGAATGATGATAAAGCCTTCTCAGCAGAAGGCTAATAGTTAACCATTTGTTCTAAGTTATTCTACTGGTCTAAAACTACACAGGATGACATTTGGCACAGAACCACAGGATATTTGGGCCAAAATGCCATTAATATCAGCAGCAATCCTCATAAAATAATGTAATAAAACTAACCTACTTATTAGTAATTCTGTCTCTCAATAGACTGATTATGGCTCCTCATTAGATAATTTAGCCAGCGGTGAAATCAGCAAGTGCGAGGTGGGTATTCGCCTAATTATAAGACAATGTGTACATCTGGTCATCATCTACATGCAGAAACACTAAGTACAGTAAATGAATCTCACTAGGATGAGAGAAAGCTGAGACAGCCTGGAGGTAAGGATGGTAGCCTATCCATAGACACTGCAACCCAATACGAGATACTGCACCTTGCTACTAGAGTCACCTAGACTGCTAAATAAATTTTGTTTTAGTGTTGTCCACCACTAGCAACAATAACTTAAATTGACATTTTTTTCATTTGCCTTGTCTTCCTTTCTTCCTGGCACTGCACATTACTCTTATTCTTTTTCTTGTTCGAAATCGATCTAAGAATCATATTAATATCTAATAATTAAAGCATAATTATGAACACCACAGTGAGAGACAGAATAAGAGTGTTCTGATAGCACGGTTCTGTCACGTGGAAATGGGGAACAACAGGTTGTGAAAAATGTACAATTTGGCGGTGTTAAGGCGTAGAGGAAGACCTGGACAATGCGGGATAAATGGGGGTGGAGGTGGTAATGAAAACAAAGGCTTAACATGCATGAAGCACAAGAATGCACATTCTGTTGCTGAACCTTTTATGTAATTGTATGAGGTGACTAATATAAAGAAAGTGTTTTGCACGAAGGACTCATCCACACTAAACAGTTCAAGCATGAATATAGCAATGACTATTGTCTTGTAATTCTTTGGAGAAGCCATCGCCTGTTAATGAAACAGTATAATTTTAGAAATATGGATACAATAATCAGTCACGTATAAATGAATTTCCCAAAAACGGTATAATCAAACAACTAACATGCGTGCTAAACATAATTGTATTGAACTAAACAGTGGCGGATCACCGAGCGACTGAAACTTTCGGGTAGCAGTGTTTATGGCGTTGTTTGGCAACGGTAAGCCGTACCGCAATTGTTCTGAGTCCTGAACCCCTGACTGTCTTCCAGAAGGCTCGGACAAACTCGCCGTAGTCGTCACGTTCACTCAGACGTCGCTCTCCGTTCCGTTCACTACGATGCGCGATCAGTTTGTGATTTGGTGTTGCTCAGAGAAATTCCCCCATTGTCATCATTGACGTTGGAGATCCATACATTTTGTGATGTGTTTTGGTGTTACTGACTGCCTGGTGTTACACTCTGTTACTATTTCGAAAATAGGACATGTAGATGTGTTATAACATGCGCCTGCAGGGATTTCATTGAAATCTACTCATGGGTTATTATGCAGGGAAACTTTCAGGTAAGTTTATTGTCGAAAGCTGTTATCTATTTTATTATGTAGCGGGCGTACGGGACTGCTTACGCCTTTGCTTTGTTTTCGAATTAATTTCATCGTTGAAATAAGTTTGTCAGGTTCTGAAACTTTTGATTTCGTGTCAGACCGAAGGTTCGGCCTAGCCAGTTTACGAGAATATTTAGTTAGGGACATTGTTTTCATTTTGAATAATTCATTCTGAATAATTGCTGATTGAGAACGCGGAGATTCTCCAATGCATGTATTCTTAATATCAACTATACAGTAGAAGGTAATTGTGTTTTCCAAAAACTGACGAAAGGTAAAAGTTATCCAGTGGCCATTGTGACCTTATTCAACTTGTTTATTATAGTTCCCGTACATTTCACCTAGACCCTAAGTATCAGTATGTATAATATTTGACAGTAAACCATTATCGAATTATGGACTTGAAAATATAATTTTCCCATGTTTAATGTGTGTTTTGACCGTGTCAGATATTACTTTCGTTAGCAATTGAGTATTTTTAGTGAATATGGACAGTACCCTTATGTCCTGCACTTTTGAGGATCACAGTGGGAAGGGAAAGTCATTTACCCCCTCGGTTAGGTAAAGACCTGACACAGTAGGTTAGGTTAGGTAGGGATTCTAGGGTTAGGTAAGGGTGCTGTCCCCTAGGTTAGGTTAGGTGGGGACTATATGACTAGAAAAGGACCCGGCACGAAGGTTCTCCCCTCTCCCCACGGCTCGGCGAAACGCCTGCTACTCCTAGGTTTGGTTAGGATAAAGCCATCCTTTTATTTAACTCGTTGTGTGTTTTCCCCCCACACAAAAGCTATGCATTCCCATTGTGGTCTTCAGCATTGTGAGAAATTATAGTGGGATCCAGTCTCAAGAAGTAGTCATTCGCCAGCGAAGCTAACACCTAAGCTTTCAGAGCATGCATTAAAACATGTGAGAATGACATTTTCAGGTAGGGATTCTAGGGTTAGGTAAGGGTGCTGTCCCCTAGGTTAGGTTAGGTTGGGACTATATGACTAGAAAAGGACCCGGCACGAAGGTTCTCCCCTCTCCCCACGGCTCGGCGAAACGCCTGCTACTCCTAGGTTTGGTTAGGATAAAGCCATCCTTGTATTTAACTCGTTGTGTGTTTTCCCCCCCACACAAAAGCTATGCATTCCCATTGTGGTCCTCAGCATTGTGAGAAATTATAGTGGGATCCAGTCTCAAGAAGTAGTCATTCGCCAGCGAAGCTAACACCTAAGCTTTCAGAGCATGCATTAAAACATGTGAGAATGACATTTTCAGGTCCAAAATGTGATAATGTTTTAAAGTAAAAATCACGTTTAAATTATCAAGAAAGCTGGATACAGTGATTTAACTATAAAAAGAAAGAAATTAAAGCTTGCTCACACGCTTAGATCTCTCATTGTCGCAAGGAAATTTAAAGCTTTTAATTTTATTAGTGATAATGGGAGGTATATAGGTAATGTATCAGATGATTGTAATGGCACACACCTATAATACATGTTTATATGCATATATATAAATATATGTATATATATATATATATATATATATATATATATATATATATATATATATATATAATATTTTATACATTAACTGGGTTCATGAGAACAACACTATTCATAGGTACTTGTTATATAAGCAGTTCAGCCCGGAGGTTTAGAAATAAGCCTAGATTCGGAAGCGTGTTTTGTTCAAGCAATGCCCGTTACAAATAAACTTAACTCATCATTTGACTGGTTGGTTCAGTTACCAGTGCTGTCGCTTAATCAAAACGAAGCTTTTCAGTTTTGATTAAGAATAGTTCCTAGTCTTGCCTTTTAGCAGTATGTGATTGTAATAAGCTGGAGTTAAATCATCGATTTAGAAGGAAACAATTTATATGAGTTATTTCAAGCACGCTCACATACACATGTACATAAATAACAGGGTGTAGCTCCAGGAAAAATAAATAGCACGACGGTTAGTGCTATATTCATGGTTAAACTGCTGCGATGTGAAAGAGCCACCTCATCCCCCTCCCCCCCCCAACATACGCTCTTTCAGTACAACAGTAATTTTATCTACCTGCACAAAGACTCACCAGCTCTGCGTCAAACAAGAGTCAATACCATTTACCTCGACCTTGCACACACACACACACACTGGCTTCCTTGGTATTAATTAATCCAAGACCACTTCGAATCCGCCTACCTGGCACTTTCGAGATCTTTCTCTATCCCTCTTAACACTTTCCAGTTATTTTTTTTTTCTAAGTATAACTAAGCCTTTTAAAAATATTCTGATCCATCCTTTATCCTGTGCAAACCGTTTATATACTTATGTTTATAACCACATTTCGTACAGTTTCAGTTCTAACGACATTAAACACTACACAGTATATCACCACAACAATTTCAACCAATTTATTTTCAATTGCTTTCAACATATATGCTGAACTTCCATAGACATTCTACGTGCCTTGCTAATCTTTTGTTCTCGCCCTTCTCCTTTCTTACTTCAGCTCTTCTGTGGCTCATCCGATCATAATCCGGTATATTTAAATTCAGATATTTACTAAGCTTATACTGCCATTTGCCCATTGCTCCATTCCCCTGGTTTTCATTTATTCCCATAACCTTACTTTCTCTCACATTTGGTGAAAGGTTTCGCATCAAGTAAAAATTTTCAAATCCGTTCACCAGATTCTGCTGTTTCTCTTCACATCTTCAATTTGAACTCAGTCATCTGTAACAACGATTGTTACACACTATTCACAACTCCATTTTCTTATCCAACAACTTGACGTCTGTCTAATTTACTTTCTCCTAATTCTCGGTTCATTCCATTGATAAAGATATGAAATAGTTATGGAGACGCAAAACATTGTTTCAAACTCTTTTACGTTAAGCAAATCTCTCTCCTGTCAGCATATAATAACTGACGCTTCACTGCCATCACATACGCTGTAAGCTTGTAATCGCTCTCAGCATATTTTCTACCAAACATTCTCTGTATTCCCATAACCTTACTTTCTCTCACATTTGGTGAAAGGTTTCGCATCAAGTAAAAATTTTCAAATCCGTTCACCAGATTCTGCTGTTTCTCTTCACATCTTCAATTTGAACTCAGTCATCTGTAACAACGATTGTTACACACTATTCACAACTCCATTTTCTTATCCAACAACTTGACGTCTGTCTAATTTACTTTCTCCTAATTCTCGGTTCACTCCATTGATAAAGATATGAAATAGTTATGGAGACGCAAAACATTGTTTCAAACTCTTTTACACTAAGCAAATCTCTCTCCTGTCAGCATATAATAACTGACGCTTCACTGCCATCACATACGCTGTAAGCTTGTAATCGCTCTCAGCATATTTTCTACCAAACATTCTCAATACCCTGCTTTTACAGGGTCCGTGTACACTTCTCATACCTTTTCCCTTGAACTTTGAAACTAATGTCCCCTATCTTAGCTTTTTCAATCAAAAACCCAACATAGTTTTCCTGGTATACCAAGAAATGTTATACTTCTATAATTCTTAGTCTCCTCTACCACCCTTACCATTATACAAAGGTTAAATGATTCCGCTCAGCAATACCTTCGGAACCTCTCCGATAACCAGACATACTTTGCGTAACCTGGTTAGTCAGTTAAGTACATTATAACCACACGCACACATACACAGTATATATATGTATGTATATATATATATATATATATATATATATATATATATATATATATATATATAATGTTCTGAGCTTGAAATCAGAATCAACACATCACCATATTAGTTGACTGCCAAGTTTGTAACACATGGTAATTTGTGATAGTTTTGTCATTATTACACACGTGATATTTTTATACTCGCAAAGGAACACGTTAGATGCCATGTTTCGAGTATAGTTCAAAGCAGTTTTACCGTCTGTCAATGGGACTTAGAATAGGCTTCAAGGATAACCACTTTTCGGTTTGTCCCTTTAATTTCGAAATCACTTAACCTTAGGAATAACTTTCACCGGAAGGTAGTTAATAGTGTGGGTGTGCATGTTTACCACCATAAGCGGCTTTACCCTTTGGAGGGGATGGTGACTGAGTAGCACAGTTCAGGGCTTCCACGAGTGCGTGGTTGTTTTACCCTAGGTCTACACCAGTATTATCCTAATTCCATGATTATTACCCTGAACTTGCTGAAGTATTTTTTTTTATTAAAAGATAAACCATCTCTCGATATATACACATATATACATATATATATATAGTATATATATATATATATATATATATAATATATAATATATATATATATATATATATATATATAATATATATATATATAATATATAATATATATATATATATATATATATATATGTATATATATATATATATATATATATATATATATATATATATATATATATATATATATATATATATATATATATATATATATATATATATATATATATATATATATATATATATATATATATATATATATATATATATATATATATATATATTAAACAGCAGTTCTGTAGAAGTGATCTTTGTAGGATAACTAAAGTAAGGGATGAAATAGACGAGAAGCAAAGAAACTTTTTAATTATGATCTACTTAGCAAATATCTAGACAAACGAAAGAACAGGAAAAGATAGAAATACTCTTGAAGACTAGCATGAAACAAAATGATCGTGTGATGTAACAAGTTTATACTGTTAAAGGAAGGTTATCTTTACACAGTTATCACAGACAACGTGCTCCTTCGCAAATTACAGGAAAACACATACGAAACACAGTGGACTTTAAATATTATAGTAGATATGTCTTGCAATTTCCACAGTGGCCCCGTGGATGAAGTATATAATAAGTCCTCACGTGAAAATAAAAGGAAATGGTACCAAGACTTTCAACATTTATTCCAAAGTCATCCTAAGGGTACTACACAGGGTTAAGAAAATAACATATACGAGAAAGCAATATGGGGTCACAGATAACAATAAAGTACGTCAACTAGCTATTTAATTATGTAAACAACATTCTTCAAAAAACCAACAATCTGTCATGCAATGAAGAACTCTTAAAAACATCTAGATAGGATATGGATTGGGTGGATTGTTTAGTGCCCTGAGGATGACTTTGGAATAAAAGTTGAAAATCTTGGTATATACCATTTCCTTTTATTTTCACGTGAGGACTTATTATTTTATAGTAGATACTACGATTGTCAGAAGGAACAAAATAAACAAATATAAAAAGATAGAACATAACTTTGCAGTTCTCGTGAGGGAAAAAAAGCTGCATACTGCATAATTATCACAATAGGACAACCAGATATCAACATGTCTAATTATTTGGATCATAAGTGTTGACATCCTCGGAGCAAGTTGCATTACTTTTTACATTATTCATTACTCTCAGTAAATGGTCATCAACTGGCATATTATGTGCAGACTGAACTTTATTCTTTAGATAATACACGGTGTAAATCAATCCGTGCAACGTTTCATTTTTTAAAGACGATCTCTGAGAAGTCTGTGAGGCAAAAAACACTCCACAGAGGTTTTTGAAAATGGCAGACAGAAGAGTAGATATTGCAACTGTTACATTGGGATAACAGAAAATGGCGAAGACAGAAGAGCAGATATTGCAACTGTTACATTGGGATAACAAAATGGCGAAGACAGAAGAGCAGATATTGCAACTGTTACATTGGGATAACAAAATGGCGAAGACAGAAGAGCAGATATTGAAACTGTTACATTGGGATAACAGAAAATGGCGAAGACAGAAGAGCAGATATTGAAACTGTTACATTGGGATAACAGAAAATGGCGAAGACAGAAGGACAGATATTGCAACTGTTAAATTGGGATGACAAGGTAGATCTGCCGAATTTCTCTTCTTGAAAACAATATCCCAGTATTCTGACAGTTTCAAGTGAGCGGCAAAGTTAGAAATTATGAAATCTGAGTTTGTCAGGAAGATTATGCTAGAATTATGCCAAACATTGCAGAATTATGCTAAAAAATAAATTATGCTAGAAAAGATGCTAAACACTTAATTTGAGGCAAAATTATGCTAGAAGCATAAAATTATGCAAGATTTGGGAACACCGAGCAGAAACTGGTACCCAATGGAAACTTTGGCTGGTTAACCCTGATGTAAAAAAAAAAATAACGACACCATGTTATTTTTCATTAGGAAATAATGCAGATGCCCCGAGTTTTAACGTTTTTTTTTTAATTGTATGTTACTGTCTACGGCGTTTTCATCATGGAATATAATGTAAATTTCTTCAAGTAGACGCCAGTCCTGGGAAAATGTCTTGATCAGACAAAACCGGTCACAATCATATCCTTTGTCGTCTGCTGCCTACACTGTTATTGCTTTTTCCCAATTGTTCCCACATCACAAAAACACTCGGAGTACTAGAGGCCATTGCTACATCATTATAATCGTGAGTAACTAATCTCTTTTGTAATTTTGATTTATCAGATTTCGTCTCGTCTTATTGTTAGGATTAATTTTTCTTATTGATAGGATTATTTTTTCTGGATTATATATATGTTGAGTTTGTTAATGATGCTGTGACTCAGTAACGATATGGAACTTGTCATGTGCAGAGCATTCAGTTGGCTATTTATTTAATTGAGTGGTGCAATAGTGTTTATTTACAGGAAAAAACCGATTATTCCGTTTGGATTGCTTAGTGTTGGAGAATTAGTGCAGTTAATGCAGCTTACTTTTTAATTGTGTAACATTATGTTGGATGGCCATATCGCTTGCCTCGGTAATTTGTTCACTGGCAGAATTTAGATATTTTATTTAATGTTTGAAACGAAAATCTCAGCTTTATTTAGATAACGCAACCTCGTTTATCAAACGAATGTTATGTAGGCGCCGCTGTTCACTAAAAAAAAAAAAAACCGCATCTATTTTCGCGTTTTCCCCATAAAAGTCTTCATTAGGTGATAATGCTTTATTTATATAAATTTATAATTGCACCAATCGTCTCACCTGACGTGTGGTCGTGGTTCAAATGACGGGCAATGCCAGTCACTCACCGTTCAACCGGATATAATTCCTGTTTTAAAAGCGTGCAGGAACAGCGTCGAGGGTCATTTCTAATTTTTAGAGCATGAGGAATTGGCCTTTACCGGCCCGGCTTTATCGAATTTCTTTTTCCGTTTGTTAGGTATCGTACGTTTCTCCTGTGATAGATTTACTCTCCTTAGACCGATAAGGATGCACATAACCCAACAAACGTATCTTAATGACGGGGACCCAGTGGTTGTGCGGGGGTGTCATTGTGCGTCTGAATTGCCTCTTTTACTAAGTCACTGCTGGCAGTTTTCGTTCTCTTATTTTTATAGATTTTTGCAGAAAATAAGAATAATGGTGTAAATGTCTATCGCCTCATTTAGTGGTCTATCCTTTTTCTCATGAAATGGCAATAGTAAATAAGTTGCAACTAAAATCTTGCTTATTTAGTGAATTTTTAAAGCCTGTTGTAATGGTTTTGATCTC
Source organism: Macrobrachium rosenbergii (assembly GCF_040412425.1). Lineage (NCBI taxonomy): Eukaryota > Metazoa > Arthropoda > Malacostraca > Decapoda > Palaemonidae > Macrobrachium > Macrobrachium rosenbergii. Next base: position 19,888,462 of record NC_089760.1, on the reverse strand, counting down.
ATGTGTGCCCAACGAGGTTGATAACTTTGGAAAAAGTGATACATCCTGAAAACCCTCATATGACTTTAGTGTCATCTTTGGCTACGTGAGGTTTTTGTATTTGTTGACCTGTCTGCTGCGTGTGTCCATTCCTTTGCCGTTTTTGCAAGTCAGTTGTCCAGTGCCCTGGATATAGCATTTTCGTCTTTTTGTCGAACCAGTAGGATTCTCGCTCCCTTATTATCTGGATCCCCTTCTCTTGCTGTCCAACCACTCCAGCTCCTCCTTTTCACTGTATTGAGCGCTGAATGGCCAAAAGTCCTCCAGTGCTTAGCGTTATAATCTAAATTTCATGATTCATTCATCCGAACAAGCAGGCAACCTATCTCGAGACAAATAGTGTGTTGTGTATAGGATTTTGTTTTTATGATAGGAAGGAATAAGCTAAATTGACAAAGGTTTTCCAGTACGTGATAGGAAAGGTTTTTTTACTGCCTTGTAGTAACGTCTGCAGCAACGTCGCTGGTCCCTGGAGCTGTGAATGTAAGCAACATTGTATCTGGTCAGTACTTGGATGATGACCCACTCACGCATAATATCAGATACCATTGGCACAAAGACCTGCAGGTATTACTGAATCGCGCCAATCCGTAGGAGCTTGGACACGAAAGGCCAACAGAGCGGTGGTTTACATCGCGGCCTTTTCAGTCTTTCAGACGAAGCATTAATGAATAGTGATTACGATTTCATGCTCAGGTGATCCGTTTCTTTGACGGATGCACCTTCGCGTTGGTATCTTTACTTGCTCAGACTAGGCCAAATAAAAAAATTATACAAAGTGGAGAAAATATTAGGCTACATAGGCTTGATAATAGGAAAGGTTAGGCTTTTATAGTAAATGGGAACTACCCTTCTGCTTACGTTCATGTTTCAATGCAGTTTCATTTTTGCACTCTTGTTTTGCAGAGGGGTTTATATAAAGCTGTTTATTTAAAGCGGTAAATTATTATTATTTGTCGTCTTTGAGCCTGATTGGATTACAACGCCTCAACCTATTTGGTTAATCAAACTTAGGCCAACTTTCATTTGCCATTTTATTGTTTTTGTACCGGAGCTAGATTGCAGTCCCTGATGCTATTTTGTTTAATTATGTTTTAGGCTTCGCACTGTATTCCTGCAGAAGCATTCCTGGTAAGATTAGTTTTCGGAATGGCAAATGGTCATTAGAAACATGACCAAAGGCAGTCACTTCATTGCTTGTAAATGTAGTAGAATGACTGTGTCAATTCCGCCCTAGCCTTTGTTTCACTTTCAACTGTCGAGCGATGTTGCTTCCAGTCTGCCTCGGAGAATGTTTACCTTTGTTCGCAGGCGTCGCGTGATGGCAAAATGCGTAGCTGTCCCGCAGACATTCCGTTTTAAAGTTCATTCTTTGGAATTTAGCGCTCACTAGTATCGTCAAATTGCCCGTTTCTTGTTGCCAACAACCTACGAATAGGCTGTTTTATTTCTCTTGAAAAGGTGAACTTCCTTAATTTGCGGTTTGTTCATTAACAAGTTTAGGCATACACTCGCACGTACGGACACACCTACACACACGCACATACAGTACATATATTATATATATATATATATATATATATATATATATATATATATATATATATATATATATATATATATATATATATATATATATATATATATATATATATATATATATATATTATACATACATACATGCACACGCAATGCATTATGAATGCGAATGCATGTAAGTCGACTGTCAAGCTGTTAAAAAATTTTTAAGGCATGTTTGAAAATTTCATGAGCGCTCTACCCCATGATTATGGTCTCACTACATAGGTGATGTCACTGGATGATATGTAAAAGTTGCCAGTTCTTTCATTCTTGATGAGAGCGAACCGTAAGTCGTAGAAGGCTGTAAAACCCCGTATTGAAAGAATACTAGTAGCGTGCAGAGGCTATTTCAAGAGTCATCAGCAAGCAGTGATAACGTCACAAAATGGCGACTTGGAATTCTAAAGAAATGATGTGGTTTTGAGCGTGTTTTTCCCCGCGGAAGAAATGCTTATACATAAGAGTTATATATCGTTATACTCACTTCATGAATCCTGCCGAGTTTCTCGAAAAGCATTAAATTGCTACATAAACCGGTAAGTCGGTTGGTTTTTGTGGGAAGATGCAACTCTTGCTCCTTGAACACGACCCGAAGGACTATATTCATTAAAATGCAGTTAACCCTTACGTTCATGCTCCGTTGAAAACTCGTAACCATACTGCAGTCTAACATAATTTTTCGGGGACCAAATCCTGCTCTCCAAGACAGTGAGCATGGCAGGTTCGTGATGTTTTTGTTCCATTTTCTTAAATTCATTAGACGCTTTACTGCATGCACTGAAAGTTGGGATCTGTTTTTAGTACTTCAGTGAACCAGGTAAGCTTCCTGCAATAGATAAAGGGTAACATTCTATGTCTGCGGTAATTCGAAGCACGTTAATTTAATCTAAGGGTTGACTGTACTTATTCACGTGTAAAACCCACTTAGTACTAGGAAGACAAAGCTTCCAACGAACGTATAGCAGCTCAAGAACCTAATAAATACTCCCATCCTGAATTAATCGCAAGAACTTATCACTCGGGTGTAGGCTAAATTGAAGTAGAGTTTACTTATGTGAAAGTAAATACTTATTTTTTTTTTTAGACAGGGCCGTTGAAACCATAATAACCAATATTATAGTATAAATCTCAAGGTGTAGGTGACTAGATATAAATTAGATGTATGTGGAGAAGGTTTAATTTAAGACTTCAAAATCGAGCCGATGACACTTACCCATAGAGGGTAATAATGTAATGGTTACGGTGTCTTTTGGTGGCCGATTGTTGTAGGGGGTTTTTAGTTTCGGCTCCTATGAGAAAGACTGCTGTTCGAAAGGAGAGATGACGTCATTATGCAATATTCATCCTTTGTGAGGGCGTTTTGATTTGACTCCAGGCCGTCGTAGGGTTGAGAATGATAAGTAGAGATGCGTTAACTGCTGCTTGTTGATTAACGACCAGTGGTTCCGGCAGTTGTAGACTGTTACAGCCTTATTATCCTGCCATTTTTAGTTATTTTATGGTCCCCAAAGTATAGGAGTTTGAAGGCGTTATTGCTGTGCTTACATGTAATGAGAAGAGTACTTTCGTTTCTTTTTTTCAGAAATATTGCAGGATTCAGATTTCGTGTTACAAAATTGAATCCTGCTTGCCTTCATCTGAATGACATTTCTTAACGCAGTTCTTGGAATTCGAATGTTAGTTCAGTTATCTTTTGAAATTATATGCAAAAAATTACAAGTTTTGCACATACCCACGTCACCCCACCCTACCCCCACCCGACCCTAAGAGCGTTTATATTAAGTATGTCAGTCAGTAATAATGGCAAAACTATAAAGGTGTTTAGTTAGTCAAGCAAACTGTTGATAGTAAAGACGTACCATGCCTCAGGCACAGATTTCGTCAATAATATCAGAGGTAAAGCAAACAGGACAGACTTCAATGGCATTTTGTCAAAATCGGTTTATTGCGTGTACTGATTCAGACAATGGTTAAAAAACGGTGACAGCTCTAATTCTGCAAACGCTTTTGTTGAAGTGACTTGTACTGTGGCAAAGAATAGATAAGGCGAGGTCCTCTGGGGATACTTTATTTCCTGTTATTGTTGAGTTGGGAACATTCTGTCAATTCATACTGTTGTCAAGTTTGGGATATTCTGTCTTATTCTCAATTGTTTAACCTTTATTTTTATCAGCATAGAAATTGTTTATTATCCACGACGTCTGTAGCGAATTAGGAAGAATCTGCTATATGGTTCTGTTAGCCGGAAATCTTACTTATTACTCTACTCTCCTTATCTGTAAGCATATCTTTGTTTCCATCCAATTACAGTGTGTTTTGTTGATAGCGGAGTAGCGGTGTCGTCCGCATTTCTAATGGAGCTCCTGCAGAATCTTTTATTTCCCTTGTCATTGTTCCTTCTAAATAACGATTTTCACGAGCCTGTCTTTTCAGCTATTCACGATTTTGCTGATGATTTAACTCTCCGTATTTCTTCCTCCTCCTCTATGTGCCGTCCTTTGTATTCAGCACTCACTATCGAATAGTTCTTTTTCTATCTATTCTGGCTTGAATAGTATGTCTTGAGTGGATGGGTCGTAATCTAGCTAGGTTAATTGTCTCTTGATACAGTGTCTAAAGTTCTTATAGATCAGAAGTTTTGCTTTAACGTAGTCAATCTTATTCCGATTACTAAAACTTAATTTTGGCCTTATCTACTTCGATATGGAATGTCGTCTTCATATTTAAGAAGCTCATTTAATCTCCCTCCTCAACTGGACTGAATGCGAGACAGTTCACCTGTTATGACCCCACCCTCACTCCTCAGTCCTTTTGTAGTTCTCATTCTATTCACCGCAAGATTTCCCCAGTCTCTTTCCTGTAGGTATTATGTTGCTAGCTGCCTCGCTGAAATTGATTTTGTGTAAGTTGGCAGTGCTCAGATACTCATGTCGGTGAATGGCTCTTTACCTTTTCATGCCAATCTTTTTTTAAGGTGCTAAGTTGTCGATTTCTTGGGGGTTAAGCCCAGCTTTTTTTTACATAGGTGAAATAATACCAAAACGGATAAGCCACAGAAGTGGGTATGCCCCCCTCACTCCACTGTCCAAGCAAATAAATAATTACATTCTTATTGCTGGTCACTTACTGCAGTTTCTGTGTTATATACTCGATGACCTGCCCATTTAACTTTACATTTATTAAAGAAGGCAGTATTCCCTGAAGTAAGGCTATTCTCACGTGACGACCTCTTGCTAGTGAAGTGACTTTCCCAAGGGGGAGGAGAGGATATGATCTATGTGCTCTCGCCAGGCCGTTTGCTGCGATGATTGCCAGTGATTTATTCTCACGCCATTACCAGATATTACTCACATTACAATTAGTTTTTTTTGTGGCTGCTACATTTATCTTTGTCTCCATAAAAGTGGAGCAAGGTCACATGGCATTTGTTTTTTCGTGCATAATTGTTACTTGTGTTATTGTAATTTGTAGGTGCTTGTCTTTGCCTCGTTCTGTCATGGTAAATGATGACCCGCCAACTCAGTTTTCGATAGGAGAATCAGTCTTTATAATGCTGGTGGCTTAGTGTCACGATTGTAAGTACCAGCTGCATTCCAGAGGAGTTCAGGTGTTTAATCAATACGCCAAAGTGCTGGGCTTTGGGAATCCATATGAATTAGCAAATGGTTGTCGTGTTCTTTTACTGATCCTTAATTCTCACAGAACTATAAATAATATATATATATATATATTATATATATATATATATATATATATATATATATATATATATATATATATATATATATATATATATATATCACGTGAGCGTGTAAATTAATTTCATATTTTTAAATCTACCTCGGTGTAATTGTAATTCCCTTTAATTTCCATATTCTACATTTACAGATATGACCATTTTATTCTGTGGAAGGCTGTTAGGGGAGTTGATAGACATTTTAAATAAGATGTTGGTAGTAACGATAACAATAACAAAAATCTCTAGATGATAAAACTGCGTATTCATATATTTTTGTTTAACAACGCTACAGTAGCATAAGGATAGTCAAGTTTATATTTAAAAATGCGTTCTTGCCCGGGCGCAAATTCCCGAGATTGCACCAACCCCGGTTTTTTTTTTGCCATGCCCCTAGGTTAGGTAGATTAGGTTGGTTTACGTTAGGACAGATTAGTGGGCCTGTAGAAATTTGGGTGCGGGACACATATTATGGTTATTTTCAAGAAAATTCTGTGGTTAGATTTTAAGATATGGCCTTCCGCCTTTTTCAGGGAAAGGTCCCGTTACTCGGTTACATTCGTTAAAATACTGCCCGGGCATAGCCTTTCTCACCAACGGTCATAATTACACATGTCTCTCCGTCATATCGCTCTTTTTAAGGTTATGGGTGCACATGGTGATAATGATCAACAATTACTAGAATGCCATTCTAGGGCAGCAGAAAAAGTTCTGATAAGAGTGATGTTTGTACACACATTAATCTAATGGAGAATTCCTGTAAGTGAGAACTCCCCTGCCGCAGGTGAACTAGAATCGACTCGAGGCATGTGAGGAGAATTCAGAGTAAAAACCTATTCAGTGCTGGACCGGGATGCTTTTTTTTTTTCGCTTTCTGCACTTTGCTCGTACGCTGGGCCATGCTGCAATGATTTAGGAAGCATTTTTGAACTTTCTCTCGTCATTGCCTTACAGCGCTGTCAATTTTAATATTTATTTTTGAAACTGTCGAAGTTATTCTGGGTCAGAAGTCCAGAGAAGAATGCTTGCTTCGTTTACCCAACTGACGTTACAAAAATCGAAGTTCGTCGACTGGTCCGGTGACAAGAGTATAATGAACACTTGAGAGTGAAGTCTAGAGATTGGGAGCAATGATTTTATAAGTCCATACAGAGTAGTAGGTAGAAAGATAGGTAGATAGTAACGTTAAGTACAGCAAGAGTTAGAACAACAGAATGCAGTGACAGTAGAACGTATTGAAACGAGAATAGAAAAGAAAATTAAGATAATATAGCAATAATATCAAAGAAATCGAATGCCATCCGCCCCCCAACCCTTTACCATTCTTTTTGGACGAAATTCATTCGTTCTTCATTGAAAACCTGTCAACTGAGTTGATATTTGTTCGATATTACACGTTAACCGCCCTTTGTCCTCCGAACGTGAATAATTCAAGTATTTGCCTGGAATGCGACATCCAGTTGGCCTAATTTTCTTTTTTTGTGCTGATAGATAGTTCCTGTCATCTTCAAAGAATTGTGGGTCACCTAATCTGCCGAACGGTGACCTTAAAGTATTGTCAATTGATGAATGAATTTCCGTAGGATTTTGTGCTTGTTTGTGCACTTGGTTGCTCGGTTCCAACCGCATTCGTTGCGCCTCTATTGCGTTCGAATGTAGCAAATTGTGATAACAGTGTGAATGAAGAGCCTTCGGGTTTTAAACTGAATGTAGTTCAAAATCAGCAATGCAAAAACTAAGATGCAGTTTCATCAGTGAAATTCTGAAGAGGTCATCCGCTTCAGAGTTAAGCAAGTACGTTACTCCGTGACGAAAAGAACACCTCTAAAGGCCTTGTAATTTTGGTAAAACAAACCTCTTGTGACTGCTATACCTGTTAAGTTTGCGTATAGCGTGATCTTATTAAGTTAGGAGATGGGGCGATATTCAGTAAACGAAGACGCAGTGTACTTGGGTTTATTTTAAATTCTTCTTCGTCCATGTAGGCATTGTTGGATTTCTAAGGGGAGCGGGAATTGGCTGTTGATTTTCAATGACCTTGCATTTATAAAGTACTTTTAATTATTCATCTGTTGTGTCAACGGAAAAATATATTCAGACGTAAAACTCGACATAAATCAGCAGTCTTTGAAGACAAAAATCTGTCTTTCAAAAAAATCCTGCAATATTCATAGGTAAAAAAAAAATATCATGGAGAAATGTTTAAATTCCATAAATATATTTCATTTATGGCTTGAAAGTAAATTTTAGGAAAAGTAGAGGGAGGATGGGTCCCCCAGTAGAAGGAACTAGACGAAATTCGATTCGCCTGTCGTGCAGGAACTCCAATTAGGTCCTTGTCGCTTCGACGATCAGACAGCACAAATGATAGACTGCTCCCTGCCCCAGTCAATCTGCGTCAAAGGTAACTAGTAAAAGGCAGCAGGACAAAGCCTGCCAGATCGAAGATAGAGATTACCACGTACTTTAGGTGACTTTCCTCGGAAATGTTTTCTCCCACTTTCTCGAAGGGTCCTAATACCCTGGCGCAGTCTCCGTTACTTCTCATGTAAATGTCAAAGAAACTTTGAAAACGAAACTGTTTCTTTTAGCATGTTTCGCGAAATGACGGTAAATGCAAACAAAACAAAATACGTACATACTTAAGTTCTGTGACAGAGGTATGCGCGTGAGAAACTTCCAGCGAGGACTAAATGTAATATGAGGCTCAGAAACATTTCTATTTTAATGTGATATTCATTTCTACACAAAACTTTGCTTATAAATAAGCTATTCTCCAAGTCAGCCTGTACGAGTGGTCCTCCCCTTCCGTCATTTCGGAAATCCGGAAGTATTTCTCATTTTCTCAAGACTCCTATTGCGTCCCAATTTAAGCGATAAGCCTCAATAATAAAATACATGAATTAAAATCAATGGGTTCTCTTTGGCCCTCTCGCCTAGCTTCCTTCTTTTGGCTCTCTCTCTCTCTCTCTCTCTCTCTCTCTCTCTCTCTCTCTCTCTCTCTCTCTCTCTCTCTCTCTCTCTCTCTCTCTCTCCTTTTTTTGGTTAGAGAGTTCTACACGCTTGCTAATAAAGTTCTATGGCTATTTAGTAAATATGAATTTGTATGGGCAAGCTTACTGAAAAATTCGTTTGCATCGTTTGATCAGAGCAATTAATTGCGTACCTTGAGGTTAGTCAACTCTGTCGGGTCGCAGTCGATGTGTAATAGATATGGATGAGTGAAGCGTAGTGGTTAAGACGCTCGTCTCATCAGCGAGAGGTCTCTGATTGGAATCTTGAGTGATCCGGATTGCTTTATGCATGTTCCTTTGTAAATCTTGTATCTTTTTCCCTGATACACCCATACTTCCACAACATAACCACTTCATTCAATAAGACAAGAGGCTCATCAGCAGTGCGTCTAAACTCCATAAACACACTGCCATTCTGCGTTATAATCCACACTTTCTTGCTTTCGGGATATTGAAGCCCATCCTTTCAAATACCTCTTTCTTTCCATATATCCAGCCCTTTCTGGGTCGACGTCTCTTCCTCTTCTATCTAACACTGAATTATACATACACTTTTTTTTTTTACCAAGCTCTCGTTGTTCATTCTTTCCACATGACCAGGCCATCCCAGGCTTTTTGGGGGGGTTTATTCAGGGCCATCTAATAATGCTTTATTTTTAATCGGGAGTTATAAAATTACGTTGAGGCCAAATATTCTGTTTTTATGGTGTTTTTCTTTTGTTCACAGTAAATATATGATATAAAGTATAAGATGAAGATACTATTCGAGATCTCGGGCGTTTATTTTTTCGGCGATGTCAATTTTCATTTCTTAGTGAAATTTGGATCTCACAATGCTTAGAGTTTTTTCCCAATTACATTACCGAAACTGTTGAAATGACAATCGCAAGTAGCTGCACTGTATAAATTTTTATTGATCTCCTTTGCAGTTTCTGTTTAATAACCCCCAATAAATCATTAAATAAATACATAAATAAATACAGTTCAATCACTGTAAATCCATTTTATTTTGTTTACTCTCCACTTTCTGTTAAAAGCTGGGAGGCGTGGGTGGAGGCGTGTGGAAATAAAGCTGCTCTCTGTCATGTTTTGTTCCCGTAGGTTAAGTTTTGTTGTAAAATCATAAAATTATCCTCTATCGGAAATGGTATAAGTTTTATTTTGTCTGAAAAAAAAACGAACTGAGAGTTGAGAGTTAACACATGTATATATTGTTGCAAATTAACACTAGAAAAAATAAACTAATCGTATAGACCGTTATCGTCACCCTATCGACAGCCTTGCATGCAAGAATGTCGGTAGGAAAAGTAAAAACAAAAGTTATTTGCAGTTGGACATGAATATCGAAACTGGCAATTCTGGATATTCCATTTCTTTTCTGACACGATAACTGTGAGGATTTCTAGATATTCACGGCACTATTGATGTTCTTATGGCTTAGCTATTTATTTCTTATTCACGTAACTTTACTGATGGGTTGTATGCTTGACAAAGTGGGATTTTAATCGTGAGGTTATTTATTCCCGGATTCCAAAAATGTCTTCCACGCTGTTTCAGGAAACTCGTCTCTCCTTTCGGGTCACACCGGGTATTAAAGTTAATGTAATCAGTTATTTTTTGGTATATGATTTTTTTTTTTAGGTTTGGTTTACTTACGGGTTTACCTTTCTTGCTAACTTATCGTAAAAAAACAAATGGATCGAAATGTGGTGCAGCTACTATTGTATTTTTTTCTTATTTTATCATTGTCTTTTTATACATGACTGTGTGAGAGAGAAATGTTCACATTGGTCGTTTTGCATTCTTGTATTTTTCTTAGCGTTTCGAAGGTTAAGTTGCAATAACACTTTAAAGGAAATCAATACTATTTTCGAGGAAATCGCGATAACTGTACTCTCTATAACAGTAGGTATTAGAGCCATTTTGGATCTATAATTGACAGTTCAGGAAACAGAGGAAGTATGAGACTATTGTCTGCTATCCATAATATAGAATAAAAGATTATTTTTAAATCTCCATCCTAAAATCTAGGACTGTTTACTCAGCAGCAATAAATTGTATTGCATATTTATGTCAGGTTTGTTGTAGAGGCTGTTGTCATTTTGTATTATACTTTGTAATCGTCATTTTTCCATAATACTTGTTGATATACAACCCTTTGTTACCCCAAAGGGGTGTGTGTGTGAGAGAGAGAGAGAGAGAGAGAGAGAGAGAGAGAGAGAGAGAGAGAGAGAGAGAGAGAGAGATCAGGTTTTCCTGTCGACGATCTGAATATTTAATTACTGCAGATCGTAACTGGAGAGCCTAAAAGAAGAGAATATGCATAAAAAGCCCTCAGGAAACATGGCACAGTGAACAGTGAGGAATATTCTGGATTTCCTGCGCGAAATAAGCCGTGAACTGTAGGCTTAAGACTAAAATAGAGGGTGCCAGATTCACCTTCTTTGAAGTGGACTTTCCTAACCATTTTTCATGCAATACTTACACACAATTAATTTTCACGTTCACGTGTTGTAGCTCCTCATGCGATCAGGATGTATTCAAGTGTGGAAGGAAGTTCTTGTATCGACAAGCTCTTGAGAGAGAGAGAGAGAGAGAGAGAGAGAGAGAGAGAGAGTCGTCGTTGGTGGAGGCGTTAAGTGGTATGGATACAAGAAAGGCGCTGTTGGTCACGCGTTCTATAATGCACGCAAAGGTCAGAAATTGAAGGGAGAATCATTGGCATTCGACAGAAATCGATGTTTTATGGAAAAGGACTTTCTGAAGATTGGAAATCTTTCAAGGTTTATACACACACACATATATATATATATATATATATATATATATATATATATATATATATATATATATATATATATATATATATATATATATATATATATATATATATATATAAAATTTGTTAGGACGAAAACATATGGAAAATCACCCATTTTTCATAATCAGTTCACCTAATGGTGTTCGAATAATATTTCCGACGAAAGTTATGAATTTAGGGAAAAATCCTCTTCATAATTTTGTTTCTTAAGCGCGTTAATGGAGAAACCCAGGACTAGAATTTGACTTTGTCTTGATAGAAAAGTTCCTACACAATGTTTTCTTGCTAAACTGTAGTTTGTGTTTTTCTTGTTTCATCGCTGTCTTGTACAAACGAGTTCTTTGCACTGTCGAAGAATTTATCCCGTAGGGGGTTGGTGCACTGTAGGCATTACTTTAGGTTCTTTCCAGCGTCCCTTCGGCCCCTAGCTGCAACCCCTTTCATTCCTTTTACTGTACCTCCATTCATATCCTTTCTTCCATCGCACTTTCCACCCTCTTCTAACAATTGTTTCATAATGCAACTTCGATGTTTTCTCCTATTACACCACTAAACTTACTCTGTTTTCCTTCCAGCTTCGAATGACCTCATATGTCCCAGCGCTTGGCCTTCGGCCTAAATTGTATGTTCTGTTCTATACGGTAATTCACACATTCGGCAAGTAAATGGTCTGTCGATTGATTTTGACTCAAGGATTATAAGATTTAAGGGGTTTGGGAAATGTCATCGAGACTGTGTTCTGTATCCCCTTTCTCTTCTTATGAAGCTATTGATGTGCCGGGTTACAAGTTCGATAACATTAAAACTGACCTTGGAGAGAGAGAGAGAGAGAGAGAGAGAGAGAGAGAGAGAGAGAGAGAGAGAGAGAGAGAGAGAGAGAGAATGGACATATATTCTAAGTGATTTTGAACTTCATTTAAGGTTAGAAACCTAAAGCAAATTCATTAAATGTATCGGAAGTTGTGTGTGTATATATATATCTTATGCATATCACACACATACACATACACGACACACACACACACACACACACACACACACACACATATATATATATATATATATATATATATATATATATATATATATATATATATATATATATATATATATATATATATATATATATATATATATATATATATATATATATATATATATATATATATATATATATATATATAATAAATAACCAGGTATGTATGTATGTATGTATGTTATATATCAGACACGTGGGTTAACTTTTTAACATACGGAATGATTTAGATTGTACTACTTGCCAGCTGCTAACAGGCAGTAGGGTTATAAGCAAACGTCAAGGCTTCCAGTTTGCTATCAAGTTCGATTAGAAAAGACCCTGAAATTAATTCGGCTCTTCCGTATACAAGGACAAATTTCAGAGAAGGGTATTTATCAATATTTAGGTATCGCTAATGCATTTTAAGAATTCTGTAGTCTCTCTCTACGAAGATCGTTACGGTAATATCTGATTGCAAATCTCTTAAGATGAACACTTTTTTTTAGTCTATTGCTTGGAAAGGATAAAAATTTTTTACTGGAATTTCACAGATATTTTTCATTCGGTGCTCAATTTTTTTTCCATTTAAGAAAATAGGGTTGAACCATTTAAAGCCAGATTTCCTAGTTTCATTTGTTTATCTCTGAATTTCATTAGACCATAACATGTGGGTTTTAACACAATCTTTTTATGGTTATTCGTTGTCAGTACAAGTCATTCCATTTTCGTTGACAGCAGCTAACTAGAAGTTACTAGAAGCAGTTACTTCAATGTAGTTGAGCAGAGAAAGAGAGCGGCCTTCAAGTTGTAAATCAATATGTAAACTTCCTCCCAGTTGTTGATGTTCACATAAATAACGTTTTTTGTCCCTTGTGTCCCGGAGAAAGGTGCTCGAGGGCCTGGTTACCATCGATTATCTTTATTGAAACGTAAAGAATGACGTCACTATGCTTTATCCATTTTCCCCTTTTTGAGGTGGAATGGGTTCAGCTTGTGAAATTTTTTTTTTTTTTTGATCAGTGCATAATTCGTTTCAGTTCACTGGTTGCTTGCTTGCTCTTCCGTAATTGTGCAAGTCGTGTGAGAATTGAATACCAGCCTAATTTTATTGAAAAGGAAAGGGGCCTTTGTCAAGGGAGAGAGAAGTGGCATTCAAGGCCGAGCCTAAATCTTTCAGAGTTGTGTAATTTGCAGAGATATCGTTTAGCTGATGGGCTAAGTATTTCGTGAGTCAAGTCTTTGATGATTCATTTATTTTTTTGTTTGAAAAATTTATTCCATTTTCGATGATTAAATGGGCAATGCGCTCGTTTCGATAGATAGGGCTAAGATAAGTTTGAACTAAGATAACGAATCTGAAATTAGTACGGGAGAGACTATAAAAAACAAAATGGGGAAAGTGCGGATGTGGACTAATATAATGTGCACACTAATATTTTCTTTTAACTTTTCCACAATTAACAGTTATAAAAGAATGTGTTATGAATGAAGAAGATGAAATTGTATTTATGGAACTTTTGCCGTGCCCAGTTGTGCATTACTTTTTCCATCTTATTTATGTAAAAAAAATTTTAGAGAACAAAAATCAAGCAATGTGATTTTACGTACAGTGAATCAGAAATGTAACTTTGCATTTCCTGTGAGACTGATTGACACTTATGTAACTGAAAGCCTTTTATGATCGATTCATATAAACAATTAAGTAAAAAATTAGGCTCCATGTAATAATATACAAGATGAAATGGGGAGGCAGAGAAGAGTAACTGTGCCGGTAATTAAGCAGATTTTCATGCACGAAAATGCTGACAAATCTCCGACAATTTTACCAGATCCCAAACAAAATATACCACAGGATAACTACACTTCAATTAAGAAAATGAGTTTCGTAAATGGTGTTTGTGAGGGTCATCAAATATGAAATGTAGCAGAAGAAAGGATACGGTGAATTATTTCTCCAATGTGTAAATGTTGAGTTCATGGTCACCAGTCACCACTCATTTCTCTTCACTTTGTTTCACTTCATTTGGTTTTATGTAGAGCCCTCCACAGGGATAATTCCCTCTCCGGCGGGCCCTTGTACGTTTTCAAAATAAGGTGCTTCTTATATATATTTTATAAAACTGTCTTTCCGTGTTTTCTCGTCAGTGTCGTAGCTCCTGCAGGACAGGAGAGTCTTTAGTTCTTTTTATTTTTTATTTGCTTTCTTATTAGTCAAAGCCATGATCCGTATTATTTTTCGCCTTTGGCACATATTCTTTATATACTGTGCACTTATTGCCATCATATGTTTTATGTTTAGTATCACTATGACTTTTCTTTACACAATTTTTACACTTGAAGATGTTGCTAGCACGTTCATTTGATTTGTGATTTTCACCACATCTAGGGCAAGCTTGGTCATTTCTACAATTTGCTGCGCTGTGACCAAATTCCTGACATTTATAGCATTGATATGGCATGTAACAGTCGAATACCTTGCAACGGCTATACAGTGTACACAGTTTGTCTCCTCTATCATAGAGAGCTTTTCGTATTTGTGGTGTGCATTTGATGATATAGTGTTTCTATTTGTCATGTTTGGCTGTCATTTCCTTCACAATTTTCAGGTCGTCATTTTCAGAAATGAGGCTACCTATTCATGGATTTTTCTTCACAATGTTATCGACAATGTCATTTTCATCCTTCGGGACATAGACTACTTTTATTTTTAGTTTAAGTTTACCCTTCTCATTTACTGATATATTGCTGATTTCCTGAATCTCCATTTTTGCCTTTTCTAAGTTTTTCCTGTCTGGAAATCTTACAAATAAGTGTCCATCTCTTGTTGTTTTACCTGTTCAAGTGGCGCCGTTATTTTACTCATAATTTGTCTCTCTTCATTTGCTGCTGTGCTCTCTTCGTTTGTAAATCTGATCAGAAGCACTTTTTTTTTTTTTAGTGATTCACCGTAAGTTTTATCCATATTTGTCATGGTCTTTACATCTTTATCAGCAGTGTCAATTTTGTTTTGGATTTCATCTATGTTGATCATTACGTCACTGGTTTTCTGAGCCGAATCCTTAATCAATTTTGTTAATATCTCTGTGTTTTCTTTTATTTCTTCAAGTTCATCTTCAATGAGTTTTTCGTGTGTTCTTTGTTCAGGTCTCTTGCAATTATTACAGATGTACAATATGTTATCACTACGAAGTATGGGTGTGTATCTGGCCTCTATACCCGAGCATTCATAATGAAATCGTGTGTCACACATTTCACAGCAAGTTCCTTCATCATCAACTTCTCCAGAGCAATGTCCGCAGGTTGCTGAATCACTCTCGATTTGGGTTGACTAATCCTTCTCCAGTATTTTCTTTATAGTTCCATCTTCACGTGCTGCTTCGATAAAAATGTGATAATGCTCATATGATAGTTTGATCTCCCCTTTACTTGATTTAATTTCTACAGTAGTTATTTTCACTTTTTCCTTCCTCTTCTTTGTATTCCCTTCGAACATCGCGAAAGTCAGGCACTTTTACACAGAGCACTTCACAGACACGTCCTACCCGCTCGATCGCCACTAATAGAAACAGTTCCTCTTATTTTATGAAAAATGAAAATCTCTAAGTTTGGGGGCTAAGTTTATATCGCAAAGATTTATAGTTTCTAATTAAACCCATATGTAAATTTTCTTGTGCTTGTTTTTAGATAAATCTGTCATAAGACTGTGCAGGAAACGAGAAAAATGATTGTCTTTTGTTGTGTATTTAAATTGAACATTGTTAAAATTATCTAGAAACATGTTTATCGGAATTACTTTGCACTCATGAAATAATGTCCATTAAAAAGTTAATGATTTTTTTCTGTAAAAGATTTGGTTGGTGAGAAAGAAATTTGCCAGAGGAGGTATCTCACATTTTTAGGAGAATGAGGAGAAAGGGCGTTGGGTCTGGTATGATACATGTACCATACGCTACCGGGGTCTAAGCGATGTCAGGCAGGGCAGCCGATCGAGACTACGGTCTACCCCAAAGCCAAATCAAAAGTCCTTCAAAAGAAGGCATCGTGCTTACCCCATACAAAAATGGGAAAAAAGCACGTAAAAGAAGAAGAAGAGGAAGGCTTGAAGCATAATACAGAGCTTGTCGACGCCCGACTTACACTCTCATAGACCTCTGTGAAAGTTGCGAACTCGAGAGTCAGTCGGTTTTTAAGAAAATCCATTAACCAATTCCTTGCTCTTAAGTGACTTGAGTTGTTTGGATAGGCATGCCCGTCTCGGCTTCGTAGATATAAAAAAATTCCATCTATTGCTTGTAGGAAGTAAAGCATTTACATTTTTTGCTTTTGTACAAGTCACTAATCCAGGCTTCCCAAATTATGTCGGTGAAGAAAATGCAGAATTCATGGTTTACTTTGAATAGATTCCAGATCATCAAGCATGAGGAATTTCCCTGTCGGAAGTGGTTGTGATTATTGATCTCTGAATGAATGACGTAACACTATTGAATATCTACGCAAAGGCTTTGGCAACCCGGATGGCCGAATAGGATCCATCCCACGTCGCTTCCGTAACGCAAAGGCTGTGGAATGCATGGTATAAATTATTCTGTCTAGATTGCTCAATGAAAAGACAGTGGGCTTTGGCAGAAATAAACTGAAAAATATAGCGCAGGGTTTTTGGTAATACGGAAAGACTGGATGTTCTTGACAGAACTGTCAGAACATTAGATACAATATCTTAAAGCAAGACACGCCCCACAACAGTTGTAGTCACTTGGAAATAGAAAAATAGGTGGAAACAGATTTAACTTGGATTATAATATACTGCGCTTTGGGAAAATTTACAGCCATGATACTATTAATGAACTCTAGCCTGAATTTTGGTATTTTAAAAACACTAGACTAAATCCGTGAAATCAAACAGGAACGTCGAGTTAGAGAATAAAGTCCCACGTGGAACAGCCTACGAGAAAAGACTCTCCTCGAGTTCTCGGAATAATTTACAAGGTCGGCGGAGCACTTCCCATGCGAAGCATGTTTTCAAGTTCAATAAAACGTGCGCAAGGAACCAGTGACGTGTTGGAAATTGGCAGTTGAGAAGGGTATTGAGTCTTTTTATTCACATCCTTCTAGCCTGTTGCGGAATTAATATCATTTGTATGTATGAACTGCACACGCACATATGCGCGCGCGCGCCCATACCTACCTGTACAGTTCGTACATAGGACCCAGAAGTCTTTATGAAGGTTGATTGAGAACAAATGGCGCAACGTTTCAGTATTAGGGTCTCATTCTAAAGCTAAAAAGAGATGCAACACAAAATTAACATGAGTATGAGTTGATCAGAATAATAGACAGTAAAATTTACAGAAAATGCAGACTGTAAAAAGGACTTGAAAAAGGAAAGAGTAAAATTTACAGACTATGCAAAAAGGACTTGAAAAAGGAAAGAGTAAAATTTTAAAAAAATACAGACTATGTAAAAAGGACCTGAAAAAGGAAAGAGTAAAATTTACAAAAAATACAGACAATGTAAAAAGGGCTTGAAAAAGGAAAGAAACCACCGGGAAAGGAGAAATGGACAAAGTGGTCCCACAGGGGAAGGACTAGACCACCAGAGCTCAAAAGTAGTACAAAAGTGTCGAAGAGAAGTGGGTGTTTAACTGGGTAACTACCATTTTATAACATGACTTAAAGAATGGTCATCATATGGTGGGTCATTCAGATCTTTGTATTGAATATTATATTTTCATTGTTTTTTTTTTTTTTTTGCATGGTCTCGGATATTAAAGATTCCAGGATTGTTTACCTTTCACTCCAGTGGGATAAATGACGCTCGTGTAGTGTCATATTAGCGTATTTAAATAGAGGAAATCAGTCTCTGGAGGCGACCGCCTTCCTTTTCATGTACTATTATTACTCGGCAAACGAGTTTGCACTTGTCAAGAAACTATGCCTCTTAAAAGTAGTGACCTGCCCTTGCGGGCTTTAACCTTTGAAAAGACGAGAACTCATTTCATCTAAGCCCGTTCCATGGTGGCTTTATGCACTTTACCCCATGTATATATGCGTCGTCGTTGTGTTTGTGTTTGCTTAGAAAACTTGTAACAGCTGTCCTTTTTTTTTTTTTTTTTGCCATGCAGTGTGAGCATCCTTAATCTTTTGAGATAACAGGCTGTCAGTCTCGGATGATCCTTTTATTGCATTTAGTGACGTGAAGAACACTTCCTGAGATTATTATAGACGCTGATGTTTATAAGTTTAGAAGAGGTTGCAATGTAACTGTGTATATGCTCATACGCCATACTTAAAGCACATTTTCCTCTATGTCTAATTGGCTGCTAAAAAAGAAGCATATGACACGATCTCAACAACAAAGTTTTTTTTTTTTGTGTTAGTACAATGTGGTGAGTTTGCTCAGGTGTGTAACAACTCCACTTTAAAATTTGTTGATTTTCTTATTGTTTTCCTGTTGACTGATGAGCATAGACACTTTGCTGGAAAATCATTAGTTCTAAGTCTTACAAAAAAAAAAAAAAAACGTATCGTCGCAGATGACAGCGCCGTATTGACGTAGTTGGGACTGGTGATGAATTCGTGAGTGACTGTAGCTCCAATGTAGAAGTGGAACCGTGTCTGTGCTAAGTTAAGTATGCCTTAGTTTAACCAGACCACTGAGCTGATTAACAGCTCTCCTAGGGCTGGCCCGAAGGATTAGACTTATTTTTACGTGGCTGGGAACCAATTGGTTACCCTAGCAACGGGACCTACAGCTTATTGTGGAATCCGAACCACATTATACCGAGAAATGAATTTCTATCACCAGAAATAAATATCTCTAATTCTTCATTGGCCGGCCGGAGAATCGAACACGGGCCCAGCACAGTGCTAGCCGAGAACGATATCGACCCGTCCAATGAGGGACCGTGTCTGTGCTAAAGCATAAGTTGTGAGAAAGCTGCTTTTCGCCTTGATTTAGACTTGAAAGTAACTTCAGTAAGACCGGACTGAAAAGAAGGCCAGTGAAATAAGATAATTGTCTGGAAAAGTAAACATTTAATATCAACATCTTCACATAACTCGCTTGGAGAGATATAAGTTATGGTTCACATGACTCGCTTGGAGAGATATAAGTTATGGATCACATGAGCTTGGAGAGATATAAGTTATGGTTCACATGACTCGCTTGGAATATAAGTTATGGTTCACATGACTCGCTTGGAGAGATATAAGTTATGGTTCACATGACTCGCTTGGAGAGATAAGTTATGGTTCACATGACTCGCTTTGGAGAGATAAGTTATGGATCAATTGGAGAGATAAGTTATGGATCACATGACTGGCTTGGAGAGATATAAGTTATGGATCACATGACTTCTTTGAGAGAAGTTATGGTTCACATGACTCGCTTGGAGAGATATAAGTTATGGTTCACATGACTCGCTTGGAGAGATATAAGTTATGGATCACATGACTCGCTTGGAGAGATATAAGTTATGGATCACATGACTCGCTTGGAGAGATATAAGTTATGGATCACATGACTCGCTTGGAGAGATATAAGTTATGGTTCACATGACTCGCTTGGAGAGATATAAGTTATGGTTCACATGACTCGCTTGGAGAGATATAAGTTATGGTTCGCTTGGAGAGATATAACATGACATGACGCTTGGAGAGATATAAGTTATGGATCACATGACTCGCTTGGAGAGATATAAGTTATGGATCACATGACTCGCTTGGAGAGATATAAGTTATGGATCACATGACTCGCTTGGAGAGATATAAGTTATGGTTCACATGACTCGCTTGGAGAGATATGTTATGGTTCACATGACTTGCTTGGAGAGATATAAGTTATGGTTCACATGACTCGCTTGGAGAGATATAAGTTATGGATCACATGACTCGCTTGGAGAGATATAAGTTATGGTTCACATGAGCTTGGAGAGATATAAGTTATGGATCACATGACTCGCTTGAGAGATATAAGTTATGGTTCACATGACTCGCTTGGAGAGATATAAGTTATGGTTCACATGACTTGCTTGGAGAGATTTAAGTTAAGTATATCTTAGTTTAACCAGACCACTGAGCTGAGATTTATTTTGCGTGGCTAAGAACCAACTGGTTACCTAGCAACGGGACCTACAGCTTATTGAGGAATCCGAGCCACATTATGACGAGAAATGAATTTCTATCACCAGAAATAAATTCCTCTAATTCTTCATTGGCCGGTCGGAGAGTCGAACGCTGGTCCAACAGCGTGCTAGCCGAGAGCCCTACCTACCCCACCAGTGAAGAACTTGGAGAGAGAGAGATCTAAGTTATGGTTCTTGCAAGTAAGAATTACTGTTTGAACGTGTGGGTGGTACCTAGATCAGTTAGCATTGATCTGCCCTCCCTCACATGAGCCTCTTCAGTCTGCTTTTCAGATCAACCCGATTCCACTTAAATGTCAAGCTTATTAACGCGTATTTTTGGTACGGATTTGCAAAGACCGCCTTCCATTTTGGTATTCCAGGGAGCAACAACGTAGGGGAAGGTAAGAATTGAGATCACCTAAGGAGTACGTTAAACGCATAGAGAGGCAGATCTATAAACGACAGCTGCAGGAATGATGGGGAAGGAAATTTTCACTATGAGGACCAACAGTACGTTTGCATTTTAAATGATAATCATGGGAATAATACAGTATGTCCTTCACATAGTCTGGGCCCATCGTGAATATACCCGTATAGTAGCGTGTTGTTCTAATAGTGTGACCGTCA
>NC_089760.1:19832500-19862500 GCF_040412425.1 Macrobrachium rosenbergii | reverse complement strand
ATTAGGTAAACAACAGTTGCATATACTTGAAATCATCTGGCGGTCTGCTCACTCCACATTGCATCTCCCATTATTCTCAGAATTATCACACAATATTTCATATTTCATATGAAACACTCGATCCAAACCCCCTCTTCCTCGTCGAAACCCACACTGTTCTTCCCCTACGAATCCTTCTTGAATCTGTTGTACTTTGTTCATCAAAATCCTAACATTGAGAAATGTTCTGCCAGTTTTACTCTTGCGTTAATCAGCTCTCTTATATCATCCACATACAACACACCTTCAGAACAATCACTCAATCTTCCCAGGACTGAATTCACATCAGACAGCATCTCTCCTTTTGCTTCTGCTGTGGTGAGATGCATTTGCTCATTAACTTTTCTCTCTGCATTCACTTCCCTCGAGAAAATTTCTCCTTCTCTCTGAATGATTTGTTCAAAATCACGCCTTTATGTTCATTGCTTGCCTTTATCTGTTACTTTCTTGGTGGTTACCTTTACTGTTCTTGTGTACTTGTGCATGACCTTTTTTTTATTGGGCAACTGTACTTCAGTATTTTTCCAACTTAACTAAAATATCCATTTCTCATTGCTTCACTTACTGCATTTATTCTCCTTCAGTGTACATTTTAAGCTAACATAAAATTTCAATTTGCACGTTATTTTTTATGTAAATTCATGGCCTCCAATCAGCTGTACTGATGCAAATATTTTTTCGTATGAGTTACGCAACAGTTATTCCAAAGTGGCAGCAAAGATTATAGATAGTACTATATATGAATGTTTGTAATTTTTAAGACCGTATTATATACAAAAATATGGTTAACATCAATGGAACGAGGAATGTGTTAGCACGATCAATGAAGTTTGGAAATGGGGTTACACTAGAGTCCGTCAAACTTGCATAGTCAGTAATGGGGTTAGGGGATGAGTCACTTGAGCTAAGCATATCTTTTTTGTACAAATAATACGATCAAACGTCTGATTGCAATATTTTTTTTAATTCAGTGTAATAAAGAAAATCAAACCATTATTCAGCCTGCTAATTATATCGACTATGCAAGCAGAAAAACAGATGTGTGGTTAACAGGAAATTCGTATTCTTTTCATTAATGTTGTCTTTTCTGGTAAACCTAAGGTAAAAAGAGAAGTGGTCGTAGGAGAATTTGTAAAGGGTACTTCACTCCTGTGTAGTAACGTCGTAATGTACGTTAATTATAACTCATGAATTGATGAAGTTCCAATCAATTGATTATATTGGCCGCAGTAACGTTTTAGAACGAATTTATTGCAGTTCATAATTATCCAATTCTTGATTATAGTTTAATGGGGGCACCGGTCGATTTTCAGATACTGGGAATCCCAATCTAATTGAAGTGTAGCTCTTGGAGATGTGGTTGTTCTGACCACTTCTCAATGACAAATTGGTTTCGTTGATGTGTTCAGAATAGTAACGTATGTTTGGTGTGCATGAGTTATGTGCTTTGTTAAGTGCTGCTCTTATCTTTAGTATTCCTGTGTTCGTTGTTCCCGTGAAGGTCATGTCGTGTTATGGAAACTCTCAGCGGGTGCGTGATGTAGATGGAATGATAGCAGTCTGGCAAGTAAGGTAGCGCTGGTGATGCAAATAGTGATAAGGGAGGCAGAATAAGGGCAAAGAAGTGTGCCACTCGAGGATGGCTTTGCGAATTGATAAAAACGGACACATGAGTTACGTCATTGCACAATTTTCATTTTTAATCGAATTTATATCCACCTCCGAATGAAATATACTTCTTATTTTAATTTTTTTATCCGCTCAATCATCATTCATTTTCCCTTCTATTTTGATCTATTTTTTGTTCCTTTCAAAGTAAAAAGTATAGAGTTCAACTTTTGTGCGAAAGTCGCGTTGCTATCCTCGGTTTTTTCTCTCGGCATAATCTTATGACAAGGTTACGCGACTGGCTATGTTTTATGGGCTCATGTTTTCTTTCGGGAGCCAAACAATCTTTTTACTACCATCTTACATTTGAAGACTGGGTTGCTGTATATATTTCTAAGGCTTAACATATGTTGTTGCGATATAGCTGCTTTTAATTTGATACAGATATACACCTTCACTTAGGGAAAATTAGATGCTGTGTATGCGCTAAGGTTTGTGATTTTGTAATAGAAAGTCGTAGATATTTATATTAAACTCTATCTCATTATTTAATCTCCGGTGATGTATTGACATATTTATTAATTTTATTTAATTAGCGCTTTCTAGTCTTTTCTGGTCTTATAACCAACAAAGACAATGAAAATAAACATACACAACGATTTCTTTCCTTAGAATGGACACTTTCTTGTCTAAGATTTAGGCCTTATTTTGTGACGTCACACTGCCCAGCAAACTGTTGTGTGCAGTAAGACTTCAAGTGTAATGATTCCATGTAAACTCGTTTATTCTCTGTCTTCTCGGGGTTCATTGTTGCCCTTTAATTCATTGTCTTTCAGAGACATTCAAAAGTCCTTTGTTGATTTAAAAATAATGTATTATTTAGTAACTATTGATCGCACACGCGTATATAATTAATTATATATATATATATATATATATATATATATATATATATATATATATATATATATATATATATATATATATATATATATATATATATATACATATACTAAGAAATCACAAAAGTAAGCGCGTGATTTTGTTTATTAGCTGAAGCTACTGGGAAAGTTCAAAATGAAACGACAGAGTGCAAGTACTTTCGTGTATTTTAACACATCTCCGGGGCACATGAAGATGTGTTAAAATACACGAAAGTACTTGACACTTTGTCGTATCATTTTGAACTTTCCCAGTTAAATATATATATATATATTATATATATATATATATATATATATATATATATATATATATATATATATATATATACATACATATATATTTATTAATAATACTTTCCCTAAAGGCGTTGTCTGTCTAAAATACTAGATGTGAGTAGCCGGAGTCATTTTATTATAACTAATGAATCAGTATAAAACTCCGTTGCAGAAGACTTCTATAACATTATAAATATATAAATAAAGCCCCTGAAGAAAATGCCGGTAACATCAAGCAAGAAAACCCGGGACATAAATTACTGCGAATTTCTGTAATATTTGAGCTTGGGAGGAAAAGAAGAAAGAAATCGAGGAAGTGCTGCCTAGGTGACGTAGAACAGAATAATTTTGCATTAATATTAAAGCAGAGAGCGATTGATTTCGCGATAGAAGTGAGCAACTCTACTCTGCTCAACTCGGTTCCTTGGCGTGGTCAGATGTTAGTTACTGTTACCGTATATATATATATATATATATATATATATATATATATATATATATATATATATATATATATATATATATATATATATATATATATATATATATATATATATATATATATATATATATATATATATATTCATTCATCAAGGCCACAGGAAAAATAAAAGGAGTACCAAGCGCTTTCGTGTTATTTCATTGTACCTCGAAAATGTGTTGAAATAACACGAAAGCGCTTGGTACTCTTTTTTATTTTTCCTGTGGCCTTAACTGAATATATATATATATATATATATATATATATATATATATATATATATATATATATATATATATATATCGTTCTTTTTTTGCCTCAGTTAACTTTTTTCCCCATGTATTGTTGCAACACCAGTACTGTTTGAATAATTCAAGAGCTACTGCATGATTTGTAACTGTTAGACAAATGTCATGCCTTGTCCAAAGGCCGATGACGTGGCTCAGAGTGGGATCACAGGGAGTCAGTGACACGTCACGCTTCGCCCTGGATCCAATATTTTGCCGGTAACGCGTGATTACAATTCTTAGGCGTCAATTTTGCACTCCATGGTTTGAAACGATAAGTTGATCCTCGCGGTCATTTCAGAATTATATTCTTCTTAAGACCGTCTGGTAATATGTTTTCATTATGTATCACGATAGTCTTGAGAATTTCCGGGAAAATTGTATGTTGTGGCTCATGATATTCTTTTGACTCCACCTTTTGTATCTTAATATTACGAGTAGAGGTATCCGGTATCCGTGGCAGACACGCTTAGTCTTGGCCTCTTTCATCTTTTCGGTTTATTTTAGAAGCTGTGTTGTAAAACAACGAAGTCAACATTACTTGTGGTTGAAACCCCAAGGATATTGCAGCACCATCCGCCTTTCTACTACCTTTTCCTCTTGTGTTTTCCGGGTGAATGAGAAAATGACATTAGGATGTCAGTCGCATTTCTCTTTTCCCTTTCAGAGAACATACAAACGTAGTCACAAATGTAAGAGTGTATTTATGAATGTTCTCTTAAGACAAAATAAAATCTCCTTACAGATAATTCTGAACTGAGCAGATATTTAGTCTTGATGGGGACTTGTAACGTTTCTTAGTATTTTACATACAAAATCAGTAGATGATATTTTGGAAATTTTCTGTTATACGGTGTTTTGAATCATTATTGTTGACTATATATTTTTAAAAAAATTATAGCTTTTTAGACAGGTATTTATATGAATGCGGAATCCAGTTTTCTTACGATTCAGTGTCTGATAGTCATTCTATATAACTTTTAACAGAATCATCTTGCCTTAACTTTCCCACAACGTTTCTTGTCTCCTTTCCCAGTACGTGGTCAGTTTTCCATAGCATTTTTGATGGAAAGTATTGAACTCGGACTTTACCTAGGCACAAATTTCAACAACTTGGAACATTGTTTCTAGGAAGACATATGAAGGTTTCATGTGTGAGCCGAATGAAAATTCATATTTATTGCAGTGTGTACCCTGCTTCCCTCGCTAGAACAGATTTATCGTCCTTTTATTCAGTTGACAGATGGACCTACATTCTGAAATATGTAGCGAGAGTTGCTCATTTTATTTATGCACGATAGCTACAGCTATCAACCACTCGGATTAAGAAGCCTTATTATTATCCATATATTATCTGTCACTAGGAGATTGTCAAAAGTTGAATTGTACGAGGAGACAAAGGCGGAAAGTTTAAAAAAATCACCCCAACTTTTCTATAATTAATGTAGAATAATATCGACCGGTCTTGCCACCAACCTGTTTCATACACGTGACGCAATCATGACGTCAGAAACTCCTATTTTAAGGTGGTGCGGAATAATTTAAGCCCGAGAACGTTTACGCCAGAATAGAAATTGGGATATTTTAGGAAAGGAACTGTGAGAAAATGGAAGATATCTCACCTTGTTGAAGACTTCTTTTTCATGATTATGGTTTTTTACTAATCAGTTGTAAATTATTGTACTGTTTTGATGATTTCAGTTTTATTTCGGAAGCATGCTTCACGTGTCACTCCGTTCTACGTAAATTTTTTTGTTTAATTTCTCACAAATGCCACTGCATTTAGACTTTTAGCGTGTCCTTCTAGTTTAAAAGTTAAGTACGATCTCCGACGGTTGTGCATGCCACTAGTCTCAGTATGCGACATCATACTCTTTAATTTTGGTTGTAGGACATTTGATGGACCCAGGACCCACACTGTTGGTTTCTCGGTCCCCAAAGTGGCTCAGATTCCCGAAGCGGACTTTTAGTTTCTAAACACTGGATTCGAGATTAGGTTGCTGACTAGGCATTGGATTCGAGATTAGGTTGCTGTCGTGGGAGCAATACGAAGCATCATTAACTCTTTTCTTCGGTTTCAGGACATCGATCAGTGCTTAGGGTTTTCTGTTATATCATGCTAATTGACCTCTCTCAGTTGACGTTTATATGCGAAACATGAGTTTCAAATATGCCACATTTGATATTAATAAGTGGTCGTTGTGTTCGATTGTGATCTCTGAATGTTGAAGCCTGGCGGGTATAAGAGAGAATGAAAGTATCGTATCCCAGTAGTAAAAAGAAATGTTTTTCCGCACCAACAACAATGTTTATTTTTATGGTAAATACAGTATTATAACTATTCGCCAATAAATTGTTTTTCTCAGTAGGTGGAGGCTCCAGAAATTAACGAGATACCAGTCACTGCCGCATTCACATTTATAATAGCTAAATCAAGGATGATTATCCTGTGCAGAAAATTCTATTAGGATCAAGTAGGTGTGTATCTGTATATCCTGAATTTGGTGTGGAATATTACAATTTGCGCGACGTTCCAGTCCATAATTCAGGTTTTGGTGATACGAAACCCCTCCCGTTTTCGAAGCCACTTTCAGCCAGAAATTGTCATCCTGTCATTTTAAAATTTACCTTGAAAGTTTGCAATAATTAAGAGATGTGATCAAAAATATTTTCAGTAAACATGAAATGTTATCACTTTTATTTGGTCCTGTGTTCAGTTTAATGTAAATGAATTACATGTATGTCATTTACGCAGTTGCATTATTTTATGTGGTTTCCATACGGAATGCATCCTTTTAACTCGGTGGATGGCCATTTCATTTTTTATATGAAGTTCAAAAACCTGAATTCGACAGGCGTATGTACAGTAGAGTCGGTATCGACTTCATCTTTCTTGATGGCTCAGTGGTCATAAGTCACTGTACGTCGTTGTTTGTCAAACCGGATGGTAGTTCGAATCCCACTAGTGGCGAAGCACTTATCAATATAGTTCCCTTTGGGAGCAAACGTTATTCGTGGTTTTAATATTTGTGAATATACAAAATGTTACATATATGACAGATTTAATTATTATATGAATATACATATATAATACTATATATATATATATTTATATATATATATATATATATATATATATATATATATATATATATATATATATATATATATATATTATACTGTATATATAAATATATATATTTATTTATATTTATAATATAATATCCACATTCCTCCAACCACCTGCTGTCTAAGGTAGATCTGCCCAGCTGATCCCCAATTCCTTTTTTTATAGTTCTGATCCAAGTTGGCAATAGCATTCTCACTCCTTTAGATCCTCGAGGTTTCTGGGTTACAGCCTGTCTCAGATCCTATCAGGTTGTAATCGGAGAACGTGTCGAAACCAAAGCTACCATTCGGTCATCAGTCTTTTGTATATATTGACTGTTTTTCATCTCCTTTTTAGGTAATTTTGAATATGAACTTGCCATTGAATACTGAGTGTTCCCCGCGAGCCTTGACTTTCAAAAACTCGGAAACCTCTAGAAAGTGTTTCATAATCATCATTACCATTCTCAGCCATAGACCAACTTGATTTTCCTGGTGATGAATATAAGTAGTAATTAACGTAAGTCTCATTCGGAACCACTTTTTTGCTAATCAGTTCTTATAGCCTGATTCCCACGTTCACGAGATCCATCATCCCTAATAACTGTCCCAAGGTACCTAATTGTGGCAGCTTTATTGATCGGTTAACCTTATAATGTTACACCTGTTCCAGCATGATTTGTTCCCACAAACCTCTGACTTTATACCATTGATGTTGTATATATATACACATATATTATATATAAACACATATATATATATATATATATATATATATGTATATATATATATATATATATATATATATATATATATATATATATATATATATATATATATATATATATATATATATATATATATATATACATAAAATCTTAGAATTATACAAATGACCTTAAAAGCAAAATTATGTAGATTTTATAGCAGAATAATTAACAGACTATACAGATTAATTTTAAGAAATCTGTAAATAACTTTAATAATAGTTTTCTCACGTTCTCACAAACTGACCTCAAAGGATTCTGTATCCTTCAAGGTCAGTTTATGAGAATCTATGAATAAATAAACGATTGAAAATCATTCCTCTCATGGCAGGTGTAATGAGAGATGCACGAGGAAGACGGCAGCATGAGGAATGAGTCCGTGGTGATTCACAGCGAGAGAAGCAGCTTCGTTAGGCCTCCCACTCCTCCTGTCTTCTCCTCCTTCGGCCAGTATCGGGTGATGACTCCGAAGGAGGTCAGGTCGGCGGCGTTTGCCAGTGATCAGAACATCATGAAGTCCGCGAAGGAGATGGAGGTATGATGTGAGAGAAGATGAACCTTATGGTGGTACTAGGGATGTGTTCATTTTGGTTGTGTACCTGTGTTATTTTTCTTATTTGGGGGATAATATTCTTTTATCAGGGACTCTATCCACAGAATATATTTTTATTTTAAGAAATATTTATGTGAAATGTTAGACGTAATAACAAATGAAAAAAATTAAGCTAGATTTTAAACTGGAAAACTGTCTTGTCGTTTTCTGAAGGAAGAGAATAACCGTAAAAACTTTTTAGTACCTTTACAAAGACTCATATTTTTTTATCTCCAGATTTTTAGTTTCAGCCATTTATGCTATTCATATATGTCACTTTATCAGTATTCAACATGTAAAGTCAGTCATGCAGGAAAATCGAATACTCGACGTAGACTCAACTTTTTGCTATTCTGGTACTAGATTTCATATTCATTTTATTGTTTGATTTTATGCTAATTTTTCCATTCCTGCTCATACGAACAACCGGCTTTCGTTGCCTTATTCTTAGGATTCCACAGTTATTTTCCATCTTATTCTTTTTATCTTTTTTTCCTACCTTCCTTCCTCCACTTATAACAGAAGTCTTTTCCTTCCCAGAGTCCATTTTGTATATATATTTCGTACACGAAATTTATTATGTATGTAAGGTAATTTACAGATCTGTTGAATCGGAGAATAATAGTACTGTACTGTAGTTCAGTTTGCTTGAAGTCCAAGTGGTGTGCCTAAGGTTTAACATGTTTATTTTTATTTTTATCTTTCGAATGACTATTTTTTATCCATATCTGACACAGCATGAAACGAGATAAGAAATCATATTTACATTTAACTATATTTATTACGTGTAGATTTACACAAATTACTTTGCCGGTCAAGTACCGTATACATTTGATGGTCCGTTCTAAGCAAGTAATCCAAGTTTCTTGTATTCTTATTTTTCCCATAGGTTTTATCTAGAGATGATTTTTTTTTCAGTGGAGCGTGCTTATTTTATAAATCTTATTTTATTCCTTTCAAGATTCTTAGTGAAAGTATGTTTCGGGTACGACGAAAAAGAAAAAATTACCGCTTGTAGAGGAAAAGGTTTTTCTTGAAAACAAGTCTTATCAAAGAAATAGGTTTGGTTGCCAAGTTAATATCATGATTTAGCTTCATTTGGATGCGATTACATGAAACTTCGATATTGTTAACAGTTTTGTTAAAATATTCGACGTTTAATATTAGTTTTGATTTACGTCTGAATTGTAAGACGGTCTATGAATATGTACTATTCTTTTGTGGAAGTTTTCAATACTAACCCTAACCTCACAACAAAATTGATTAGAAGCTAAAAGGTAGGTCATTTACAACATCGAACGTTTAATCTAATAAAAATAACTAACCTATGAATTAGATTGCTCTTTTCGCTTTAAGGAATAAAAATAATAAGATTTCAGTGAAAATCCTGTAATAGTATAGGGAATTTTAATCTCTTCTGTTGCTGGATCAGAGCAACGCGCAGTCAGTCGTGTTACCGACTGGAGCACCATTTTGGTCTGACACCAAGACCACGATCTGCGAGGACCACATGCAGGTGTTCCTAAGGACCACACCCACGATGACTTACATACCCAGATCGCCTTACATTTTAAGGTTTCTCTATGTCATTGTCGTGTTCTTATGTTTTGCTTTGCGCACCTTTTGATTGACTAGAGATCGCAAGAGTATGGGTAGATCATTATGTTTGTTGCACCATGTTCTTTTAAGAACTAGACTTAACGCATCCCTGTTGTGGTGTTCGATGTGACAGCTTAAGGAAACCCAATTTAACAGATGGAGTCGATTGAGTCCGGGAGGGAGCGTATACGGGCAATCTCCTCCCGAGTTCGGCTGCCCCCTCTGATAGCAGACGGGACTAGTGTCTTTTCATCAAGGTCACCCTCAATACTAAGCCACAGCGCTTCCAGTCAAAACTGGGAATGGGTCGGCAACCAACGCAGGCGGAAGGATTCGTATAACACAGGCAATAGGGAGTCTTGGTCCTCTTTACTCTATGGGTCAGGGATAGACAGGCTTCCTGCACTTGAACTACCTTCCATGACGTTAGCGAATTTCTACGTTCGTGCATGTCCAAGGAAATTTCAGAAGGGAAGAAGTAGTGCACACTGGTATTCGCCGAATAACCAGCGAGGGAGAAACTACAAAGGGGCGGTCTCGTACAGAGTAAAGCATTCGTGACACGATCTTTAGAGTTGATACTAGATTTGTGTTTTGACAGCTCTTCCACAACTCATGACGATTTTAATGACTGTAATTCAGAATAAAAAAAATAAAGTCTAGACATAACAATCAGGAAAATATTTTGACGAGAAAACACCATAAAAATTATCTCTTAATTAGACACTGAAGTCAGTTAACACATCCCGTTCTGGAATTT
Organism: Macrobrachium rosenbergii; assembly: GCF_040412425.1. Lineage (NCBI taxonomy): Eukaryota > Metazoa > Arthropoda > Malacostraca > Decapoda > Palaemonidae > Macrobrachium > Macrobrachium rosenbergii. The sequence continues at coordinate 19,852,039 of NC_089760.1, read as the reverse complement.
CGATTGCATTTGACACAACCTTGAAAGACCAAATTTGTATCGCAGAAATGGCAAAAGGAGTGAATGATAACACATCGTCTTGCACATGCAATCATGTTGCTCAACTGGTGTTGTTGTTCCACTGGAGAAGTTGCTGTAAATAAGCACCAGGTGTGACAGCACAGAGACGCATTGAGTTGGAATCCTGACAAGAAAGACCACTGGAAGCGTGAGAGGGATGACGAGAGTTTGGAGTAGGCAAATTCCACATGTAAATTTTTAATCCCGAAGATGAAGAAAAGCTAAACCCTTTCCAATTCGGTGTAAAAGACTCCAGATAATCATTAGACAAAGCATGCAACTTCACAAAGCACCTCTGTTTCACTGTTGTGTGTGGCCATGCATGTAAAGTAAATCACTGCACAGCGCAATCTTTTGGTGTCTTGTAGCTATTGTGGTCCTTACTCGAGGTTATCCATTGCTTGAGCTGTATTTTTGAGTAACCGTTTTTTTTTTTTTTTTTGTTAGCCTTCCCTTGTTTTGGATTAATTTCCAAGCGATCATTCAACGCTTTTATTTAATTAAGTTTGCCTCTCGTTTCAACATGCACCTTATGTGCTTATTTATTCTTTGGTAATTTGAAATTTGCCGATTACCGATGAACGAAATTATCGGTATCAGGGAAGCACTGAAGCTTAATGTTACTTGCAGCCTAACTTCGATCATTTAACTTTTTTTCCGTTCTTCCAGCAGATGTTTTCGCTAGCAAGTATCACAGAAAATAATATTGTCCACACAGAAGATATGAATTTTTGAAGGACCAAAGTTATTTTCAGTTCAGTTTAATCTTAATAAAAAGTTAAAAAGTCTAAAATAGTGCCTGTCGTTTTTCACCTAGAGACTTATGTTTGGAAACTGCTTCAGTTTTATGGCAGCAGTGTCCTATAAGTTGAAAACATGTTTTGTATGTAAACCTTCAAAAACATGTCAGCAAATGAATATTTCCCACGATACGCTTTGATGCCACCTCAGAAAATATCGTCTGCTGACCAGCTTCCCTATTCTGTATTAGCCCTTTTTTTTTTTTTTTTTTTTTTTTTTTTTTTTTTTTTTACTTTGAAATATCTTTAATGTTGTAGGAATAATCAATAGCATGGTTCTTGAGGCTTGATTTCATGTGTGACAACATTTTCAAAAATATGGTTTTCTGTACCCCTTAGCTTCACTTCATTTTTAGAAAATTCAGAATCACTTGAACTGTAGGCTATAGGTATCAGCCACTTTACTTTAAAATTTCTGGTCGCTACCTCAAGCCCTTTCTCTGCTTCGAGCGACGGCAGAGAGCTAAAATATTAGTTTTGCCCCCTGGTGTAATGATCTACAAGGCTGGTTACACAGGAGTTCTTTGCTCAGCATTTGAATGAAGATTGACCTTTACAATTCTCACGTCTGTAAATATATCTAGAGCACTGGGTATTTAAAACTCCGGATGTGTGAGTAACCACCTGAATTCATTGAGCCCGAACGCAAGCAGAATTGTTGAATCGCTACGGGCAGTGTTGATCGTAGTAGTAAATTCAAAAGTATTAATTACCATTGGCGCATTCACACAAAGTGCTATTTCTCAAAGAAAAGCTTGCTTATTGTTGACTTATTTGAATCGAATTGTTTCTCTGCAAAGTTCATGGCGATTGTCATTGGCTTCTTTCGATAGAAATTACCAGTCCTTTCCGCATCTGCCTCACGACTCACCTTCTCTGAGATTTGTGGCTGAGATAAGCATAACCTGAGGTTAGCTAAACGAACAATTTACAGTTCAAAGGTATAACGACGTTTAGTTCCCAAAATACATGAGGTCATAATAGCTATTTTAAAGTTTGCTTTCGAATTCCTGTCAAAATGAGTCTGCGCATTCTGCAGAGAGGGTAATTCATTTCCAAATATAAAAAAAATATTCAGTTTAATAAAAAGAGTAGACTTTTTTTTGTCAATAATTCATTAAAAAAATTGTTTAACTTGGACAATAGAGTAGCTTTTGTGTTCTGGTCAATAATTTATGTTCACAGAGAACGTTTGGGTACTTATGTGATTTGTAAGCTAACTATCTTTTTCCCCTCTCTTCCTGCTCTGAATCCTTACCCGGAATGATGACTGGTAAGTTGAAATTGCACCATTAATTGTATTATGCAGTTGTATTACGCAATAACTTATTTCACGAGTGGTTAATGTAAGTTGATCGAGTTTGTAAATTAAAAGTTAAAAAAATTTTTATTTTAGGGCATGTCCGTGAGCGAAATATTAAGAATTTCTGATAGGTATTTTCAGCTTGTAATTTTGGTTTTTGAGAACACCACGTCTATTTCACGTTTACTGTCAAAGAAAATATATCCCATGTGTGCAAGCTAGACAGTGATTTCTTACGTACATTAATGACAAATGTACAGAAAATGCAGTTGCGGGTTTACATTCATCTTCCGTCTCGTGTGCAGCAATCGCCACATGCAGACCCTACCACCAGCCCCTACCGAACATCGGCCAACACAAGGTGCCCGAAGAGGACGAAATCAGCATAGTGGAGGAGGGGGAATCGGAGGAGAGAGACACACCGCCCCCTTCCTACGATTCTGCGACGATCAAGACCAGCAAGTGGATGGAGCAGTCGACCCAAGAGAGTTGGAAAGAGGGAAAAGGTGAAACCCGCAAGGACTCGGCCAACGACGACGACGATGTCTCCAGCGCCTCCGTGGCGAAGAAAGTAATGAAAGATCAAGAGGTAAAAAGGTCTCGAGAATCTCATTCTCCCGATCTTTGCTTTTCGTTTTCTCTATATTTTTTCCAGTTCCTAATTACTAGTAATCTTAATAAATGCCATTAATCGGCATTACTTGAAGCAGAAATCTAATTTTTACATCGTAACTTTCACAAGTGCATGTACCTTAAATAGCATCCTCTTATTTGTGTTTTTCTTAGATGGACATGGCAAGTTCACACTGCCTGGATGAGATACGTGATGACCAAAAAAATAAGATGAGAAGATGTCTCAGTTCTTTTTATGGTGAGAGAGAGAGAGAGAGAGAGAGAGAGAGAGAGAGAGAGAGAGAGAGAGAGAGAGAGAGAGATTTTTTTTCCACCCCCTTTTGGGTGGGACGTTATCCATTTTGCAACCAAAAACACGTTTTAGGATCCTGGATCAGAAACTTGCAATTAAGCAGACGTCCATGTCTTGCAGTAGTGTCAAAAAAAAAATCCTAATAACCGCCTACGAAGATGCGAAAGAATGAAAGATTTAACCTGAATTCCTCCCTGAGCGCTTGTTCCGACAAGCTAATTCCAGATCACGCATAATAAATTAGTAGTTCGTCTCCTGAAACGAAAATAACACTTGACATTTAAGTACGGAGCTTAATTTTTAATGTTCAGATAAAAAATAGTTTTCAGTGATTATTATTACCCTGCTAACGGAGTTATAATTCACAGAAAAGTGTCTGTATGTGTCCCGTGATATCTCAACAGGAGACAGGTGTACTTCAAAGAAACTGAGGAAGGGAAGGACTTGGGTCAAAGAATAGTTGATAACATCTTGAGGTGGATCCGGATTTGTTTGCAGATGCGGGATATATTAGGTTTGCTGTAAAATGAGTTACGTGCTGAGCTGTTCATGAGCAAGACTGCTGGTCAAGTTTTGTTTGGTACAAAGCTCCTTAATGTGACATTTTATTTACTGAATGTGACAAACTAATAAATCTGACAGATTTGTTGTTATTTCAGAGGACAAAGAAAATTATAGAAAATATGATATGAAAAGATAAAAAAAATAGAATGAACTGAATAATTAGAATAGAAAAATATGAGACTAAGAACTACAGGAAGAAAAAACAAAACATTTCCAAGGCTGTCGATTCTGTTTACTTGATCTCTTAATCTTCCACGGCACTTCGTCATAGATAATCGAAGGGCAAATTAATTTTACAGCTATTGACGCAAGGCGGTAATTTTTTTTTTTTTGAGCCAAAAAATGTTTTTTAAATCATCATTTGTGGAAGGTAGCTGCAAATGAAATTATTATTGTTTCTCAACACTGCACTGGAAGAATAAATGAACGGTTTCCACGACAGAACTTATTTTTTTTTTATCTAGAATCAACGTTTTAAGAATGTGTACATAGAATTTTAGGAATAGTTATTTTAGGAGCATGAAAAGAATTAAGTCAACATTTTAGGAGTGTGTGCATAAAAATTTACATGAACGTTTTAGGAATGCGTGTAATGACAAATTTAATCAAGAATTTAAGAACTTGCAAAGAAATTTTAAATTTTTGAAATGTGTGCATAAAAAAATAAATCAACTGTTTAGCAGCATTTTATTTAAAAAATTAAATAATTTTAGGAAATTGTGTGTAAAACAATTGAATCAACATTTTAGTAATATGTGCTTAAAACATTAAATAAACATATTAGGAACGTGTGCGTGAAAAATTAAATAAATTTAGGAATGTGTGCATAACAAAAATCAAATCAACATTCTGGGAACGTGTGCATAAAAAATTTAAATATGAATTTTAGGAACGTGTCCATAAAAAATCGTATCAACATTTTAGTAGCATGTTTAAAAAAATTGTCAGTTTAGGAACGTGCATAAAAAAAATTTAGGAACTTGTCCAAAAAAGATTTAAATCAACACTTTAGGGAAGTATGTATATAAAAAAAATTAAATCAACATTTGAGGGGTGTGTGCATTAAGCTTCGAAATTACAGGAACGAGCGTTTCAAAAAATTTAGAAACCAACCATTTAGGAACGTGTCCAGAAATATTTTAAACCAACATTTTAGGAGGGAGTGTATAAAAAAATAGAAAGCACCAAGAAGAAATAGAAAAGTTATACAAGCAGCATTTGAGGAATGCGGTATATAAAAGTTATAAGCCACACTTTTGGAACGTGTGTATAAAAACAATTTAAAATCCAGTTTTAGGAATGTATATAAGGTTTAGAGATTAACGTTTTACGAACTCGTACAAAAAAAATCAACGTTTTGGGAGCGTGTGTATAAAAGAATGGGAAACCAACATTTAGGAACGTGTTTACAAAAAATTTTGAGGAATTAAAACTTGGGAACGTGTACAAAAAGGATAAAAATCAACATTTTAGGAACGCTTGTACGAAATTTAGAGATCTACATTATAGAACCGTGTGTATTCAAAATTTGGGGAGTCGAAATTTTAGGATTGTGTGAACGGATCAAGTTAAGAAATCAACATTTCAGGATGTACAAAAAATTAACCGTGCAGGAAGTAATTTTTATTTTCTGATGAAATATACTTGGACAGAATTGTAAGTCTATTGTGACCAAATTATAGTTTCATTCACCACGGGCGAATATTGATTTTATGATATCGTGTAAATTACGCCGTGTGCTTATTGATTCTTATATAAAAGCCTTTGGAGTGCGCCTCACACTAGATAGATCCTCATCCTTTTCTGCCGCCATCTTTCTACTCCATGTCAGGCGATCTGGACAATCGGACATTTCCTTTAGTAATTGTGAGTCTGAATAATGCAAACGGCTTGTGTTCGGTGGCAGAGGACTTCTCCATGAATAACAAAACAGCGCCATGGACTTCATTCGTGATCAAGGTCATCGTTTTCTTCATCTTGATTATCCAAATTGGCCGTGTTCTCGTCTTCGAGGGAAACGAACATGAGGGGCAGTTGATACGTTAATTGGTTCCCGTTTTACCTTAATAGACACTTTTAGGAATAAATAGAGACTCGTTTGTTTAGCTAGCGTGAATATATTATGTTGATGACACCACCTTTAAATCGCTGTGGTGGTATATGGTGATCAGATAGATAGTTGTCCTGCCCTCGTTGTTTCGCTCAGTACTTTTATCAGGTTTTGTGAGTATGTTTCACGAGGGATATGTGGACTGTATCGTGTCACAGTTCTCGGCCATATAAAGGTTACCAGAAAAAAATATTTGTATTAGTTTGTTATTCACGTTATTATTCGTTGGGCATGAGTCAGAGCTTTAAGTAAGTGGAAACTGGTACAAAAACATGAGTTGACATGTTTAGAAGATATCCAGAGATATTTATGCAGGTATTAAATACGTGCATCTTCCCAATACGGTTTTCAGTAAAAAAAAAAAAAAATATATATATATATATATATATATATATATATATATATATATATATATATATATATATATATATATATATATATATATATATATATATATTTTTTTTTTTTCCAACGTTAGAAATATTAGGAGAGAAAAGACGAATGTGGAATAATTACAAAGTATTTTCCTCATTAAAGAAGGTGATGAAAAAAAAAGGACTAGCTCCATAAGTCTTGGACTTGACACAGTCTTATGCCCGTTTTCTATGAGCACGGCGAGAGTATGCTATTTTTTTTTTTTTATAGTGCTTGTGATTTGTGAAGTGCTTTGGAATGTAGAAGCTCGTTGTATATTGATCTGTTTGACGTTTATCGCCTTGGATATAGCAGTGGCCTTGAGTTCCCTTAATGAACGTTACCAAGTATGGGTCTCTATTTTCATGTGGTATTCACACACACATATTGGCAGATAAGACGTCAGTTTAAGAATCCCATGTACACTCAAAAAAAGATCTCTTCATATAGTCCAGACTCGATACAAAAACAGGGAACTTTAAATTCTATCAGTAATACTACTTCATTGGTTTCATAGCCACTGATACCCCAATATATATATATATATATATATATATATATATATATATATATATATATATATATATATATATATATATATATATATATACTGTATATATATATACATATATATATATATATATATACACACACACACACACACACACATATATATATATATATATATATATATATATATATATATATATATATATATATATATTGTTTGTGTTTGTATTAAACTCATTAGTGTCTACGTGTCAAAAATCGTTTGCGTTTGTCTATTTTTAACCGGAATTAATTTACGTTTACTCGTAAAACATTTTTACAATGTATGTTTGTGTAGTGCATATGAATGTTATCGTGTAATATGAAGGGGTTTTTTTTATGGACCTCGCGAAAAAATAATGAAAGAAAATCGTGGTCGAAGGGAATGATAAACCTTTATTGCAAAAGGGGGATTATTTAGGCCTACAAGAGAAACCCAGGTAGGAAGCGAGTTCTAAGACATGGCTGTTGGCAAAGGGAGGCAGCAACCGAAACAGTAAACTGGGAATGGTTGATTTCACAGAAGTTAATTTATTCATCGTTGTCTAGAAAAGGGTGGTGGGGGGAAGAGATCACCATACGGCTGTACTGGACTCAATATAGAGTTTAAGCCAAAGGCCAAGCACTGGGACCTATGAGGTCATTCAGCGCTGAGAGGGAAACTGACAGTAGAAAGGTTTGAAAGGTGTAACAGGAGGAAAACCTCGCAATTGCACTATGCAAAAATTGTTTGGAGAGGGCGGATAGCATGATGGAAGAAAGAGGTTAGGAATGGAGGTACAGTCAAAGGAATGAAATGGGTTGCAGTTAGGGGACGAAGGGGCGCTGCAAAGAATCTTAAGTAATGCACTGACGGCCCTACCCCCCCTACAGGAAGCACGGCTGTAAGAAGCAAAACTGAATGAGAGGGAAGAAGTGGGTTTTGTTACACGATTTGTTTTTGGTTCAGTCTTGCTGAGAAGCAGCAGCAGCAGCAGCATACCCACAATTAGTTACAAACTTCGATGGAAAGCCTAACACATTGGTTGGGTGATGACCATCATAAAAAATATTTACCCCAAAAGTGAGACTTGCATATTCTGATTTTACAAACTATGAAGATCTCTGGTAATAGCTGTAAATAAGATATAATAAAAAAAAATATAGGGAGGGTAACTCTGAAATTTTCAACGGTCACTTGAATTGAACTAAGAGTCCAGGGGAGGATTAAAATTAAAGTGTGGAAATATAATAATAGAAAAACATTTCTGCGCTGTAAATAATATATTAACAAATTCTGTGGAATGCTGAAGTACGCACGTAAGTTTACTGGATGCAACAGTCTGGTATCTCAACGATATAGGTAGCTGTAAAGTGAGGAAATGAGTTGATATTAATGATTATGTAAATCTGGTGATAAATTATTCGAATTTCAAGTGGCAGATCGTATTAACTGCAGTATAGGTATATCATTAAGCAATCACACTTCATAACAATCAAGTGCCAAGTGTTAGCTTAAAGCGGGATAGTCGATAGTTGCCAATTTGAGATCTTTGATTAATTCAAGGAGTACTTGGTGGGAAAAGTGTTTGAAATCCTTGCCGTGGAGACAATATAGATGCCAGACAGTGTCCCATTTAATAGAATTGACATTTTTTCTTTTTAGTTTTAAAGTCTCCACATTCCATCACTATCTCATGTCAAGCTAACCATAAAATACTGCATTAGATAAAAATATAATTCTTTAGATCTATTTTATCATTAAAAATAATTCGTTAGATCTATTTTGTCATTAAAAAGAAAATGACTTTGAAATGGATTACCCTGAAAAAAAAAAAAATTCACATACGCTGTATAGTTTAATCATCATCTCTGCATGATATAGTATTAAAATTATAATGAAAGCCACTCTTTACAAACTGCAAATTCCTGAAGACTCTAAAACGTCGAGATTTAAATTTTTATTAAAAAAATTGTTGCACTGACTGTCCGCTTTTCTACCTTACACAAGTAATGATGAATCGTCTGTGTTCGGATAATAATAATAATAAAAATGAATGCCTTTTACCTTTCATAAGAAAAATCTTTCATTTGTTCTTATCTATTGCTTGTTTTTAATTATCAAGATAATGAATTTGTATATATTTAATTTTTTTCCAGATCCACTGTTCACTTGAAGTGGAGGGGCGACCGGCAGTAAGTTATTCTTGTAAATGATAAAATAGAGTAATAAAAAAAGAAAAATTGTAATTAGAGTTGCTTTGATATTGATAAGACATTATGATCTGTTAAAAAAGCCATATTTTTAAGTAATAGTGATATATACTTGTACATCCACAGAGTGCAAAGTCAGCGAAAATGGGTCACGATGGCAAGGCCGAAGGTGATTCAGATGAGGAGGAAGTAAGTTCTCTCTCTCTCTCTCTCTCTCTCTCTCTCTCTCTCTCTCTCTCTCTCTCTCTCTCTCTCTCTCTCTCTCTCTCTCTCTCTCTCTGTTTGATTTGGATGGACTGAGATTCAGATTTCGCGTCAGCTGTACCGTAGCAGAATAACTCATTGCATAGTACATTACTGTAAATGAAAATTATGTACAATAAATACCAACGTGAAAAGTCCCATTCTCAAACCTATTGTCTGTCAGGGCATGTCATAGCATCCAAGAAATGTCATTTAAACTCACAGGAATTACTCTTATAAAATATATCGTGGTTTTTGTTTTCAGATGGATTTATTTTTAAGATTTGACATTTTTTTGCTGTGATTACCATACCAACATACAATTAAAAAAGCTTAAGTTGTAGAGGCAGAATTCCCATTTAGTGAAAAATATCAGTGTCTGCATTGAACCAGATTACATCACATTATGAAAGTTTTGTCTGCCTGATGACTACAGACACTTGTAGAAAACGGAATTAACTTTCTGGTGATTTCTCAAAGGATTTAAAGTTTTAAATTTATTTTTGTATATTCTAGTATATTTCCTCATTCACAGATGAGGAAATTCAAAAGTTTTTAATGTCAAATAGAAATTTGATCGTCAGTTATCATTTTTGTACAAATAGGCCTTCCCAATTATTAATACAAAATTAGTAATATGAAATTTTTGTGGAATGAAGTATAAGCTTTACCAACTAAAACAGAATAATGAGCATTTTGTAATGAATGATCACGTTTGTAAAATTAGTAACAGTAATTTGTACAAAATGAAAACCATGTCTAATGCATCACGCTACCTCTCTTTAGAATACTGTATATAACAACTCCTTGCTAGAATCCACATACACACTGAGTGCCTCCAGTAACTTGATTTCTGGCTTGTTGTAATATATAACAAGATCTTTTTATGGCTAGAACTTGGCGTAGTATCTGATTTTGAGAAGGAATATCCCTGTTTTCTTTAAACTGTTGGTATAACAAACCACTTGCACAATCATTATAGTTCCCACTAATATTATATAGGTAGTACTGAGTTTTGTGCTACATCATTAACTATGCAGAAGATGCTATCAATGTAAATTATGTTTTTGTGCCATGTGCAGTAAAGTCCATGTCAAGTAACTGGATTTTTTTTTCAGAACATTTAATTAACACACACATTAAAGGTGTGTTCAAAGTTACATAAGGAATAAAATTTAATATCAGTTAATTCATTGCTTCTGTTCAAGTTTTAATTGAACTTGTAGGAGTGTTTGGATTCCAAACCTTGTTCTGTTTCAGTTTGCCCATTACCTCTTCACAGGAGTCAACTGAAACCGATTGTGGAAAAATCGTGGAGCTGATGGGCCATGATGACCTCGATGTGAGGCTCAAGGCTACGATAAAAGCCAGACAAAAATTGAGTCTTTATGAGACTCCTGAAGTTACGGGATTCATGGAAGCTGGAATCATCAATCCTGCTGTCGAAAGTTTACAGATTAATAAGTAAGGATTCTCCATTTCTTGTGAAACCTCAAGGGGGGGTCTCCATTCTGTCACCTCAGTTATAGTTACAATTGTAATAATGATTAGGATAAGGTTAAACAAAAGTGTTATCAAAATTGAACCTGGTTGTCAGATTGCATAATGGTATAAATGCTTGTAAGCCTCACAGTCTTAATTAAAATTTTTTAAACTTAAGGGTACAAGTTATCATTATTGCTATGTGTTGTTATCTATAAAATGTTTTTAATTTAAAAGCAGAAATGCTGGAAAATTATGTGAAGGGCAACAAGAATACTTTATAACCTGAATATTTGTTATATTTTTATAAGAAATAATAAGATTTTTAAGAAAGCCTTACAGTATTAAACGTATGTTACATAATTATGTCCACCACCATGATGATTTTAATATTTATGGCTCAATATTTAGATCAAAAGTGAGTTTTTGAGGAAAATTGAGCATTTGTAATGATATATAGATATGAGCTGTTTTGCAGTGAATGTAGCTCCAAGCATTATGGACAGTCTGTCTATATACTTTGAAAAGCAAACAATTCTCTTGTTTATTTAATATTCCTAAACCAATAACAGCTCAGTTTTTTTTTTTTTTTATCTCCCCTGACTTGATAAAGGGTAATAGATCACCACTTGACTACAGTAGATCTCTTCTTGTGGGGATTGGTCTTGCTTCCAATCAAGTGTGTTTTGTGATTTAAAAACTTATAATATGATAGTAAATCCTTTGAAGCTCTCCTCTTTGGTGTATTTTGACACCCTTAAATCATTGTCCACTTTCATTTTGGACCCTCATTTGGTGCAACAGGATGGCAAGTTTTGCTTCTCATTTTGTTTAGAGTTCCCTTGAATATCTTTGTTTTCAGTGATTATTTTGTTTACATAAGGTAATTAATAGAAAACCCTTTTGCTTAGTTTCTAGAAATTTCTTTTGTCATAACCTTGTACTGTATGTATAATTGCAGCACCGACCTCCAGTATGAAGCATTGTGGGTTTTGACGAATATTGCTTCAGGGAAAAGTGAAGACACAAAGGAAGTTGTAGGTGAGTAGTTTCCAAATGTTCCAATACCCACAAACCTCTTTTTTTTTTTTTTTATAATTATGTTCACTGAACAAAGTTCTTAGAGTCCAGTTGTTGGGATATAAAATATACAGAAACCAATGCCACATACATGCAAAAAACAATCTTCATAGGCAGTATTCAATAGGAAGACTAAAGTGAAATTAAAGATAAGGTTTTGAAAATCTTTAGTTATAAATTCAGCATAATTAAGGGTGGATTTCTATGGTTCTTTTGTTATCTTACGCAGATTATTTTACTAAACTCTCAGTATGTTTGACAAATACTTGTTGCAAAATTAAGGTTTTTATTTTCTGGGCTTCCTATTGTGACTAACAACTGGAATATCCAAAAATGCAAGGTCTGGTGTGTTATAGCTGTAACCCAGACAAAAGGAGTCAAGCATTCACTCCACTTATGAAAAATTTGTAGCTGTTCTAGAATAACTTTATTATTATAGTAGATATAGGAGATTTCAATCTTAAATGCTTCAAAATTTGAGATGGTTTGCTTACTTCACTTCTGTAATATTATTTTAATCAACATAGTAAGATTGGATGTGTTACCTTTTCTTGTCTCTGTTACACGGAACACATGAATTATAATTTATACTAATATTACAGTGCAAACAGAGTAACATGAAACTTGCTGGTAACGTCCTGTAGTATGTGCATAATCACATGCACACTGTCATTTATAAATACAGTTGTTTCCTGTCTTAATTGCAATGTATAATGTGCTCAGAGTATGTATAACAACTGCTTAGAAACCAGAGTTTGTTCAGTCTCACCAAACTTTTTTTTTTTTTACCTGTTGTGTTTCCTTTGAATTGAAATTTATAAATTTTACTTTGTCAAGATTCTTTATTGTTAAATCTTTCTGTTTGGTTTCATCAGATAGGGGATCCGTTCCCTTGATTGTTGGTTTACTGAACTCATCAGACCCAAGAATAAGGGAACAGGCAATCTGGGCCCTAGGAAATATAGCTGGCGACTCTTATGAGTACAGAAAACTCATTCTTGAGGAGGGTGCCATGGCACTTCTTGTGGATCTGCTCAAGGAAGCAAACTCGGTAAGGAAAAGAAAATGATGCTTTCTTTATCTTAACATTTAGAAATACTGTATGTACGGTTGGTTGGCTTTTTTTCTTTTTGTTTTGTTTCTCCACTTCAGAAGACATAATGGTATTGCTTCTTGCAATGGTTTACAACTTCATAAATTGGTATTGCTTCTTGCAGTGGTTTACAATTTCATACAACTCAACAGTGTGTTGTTTATTGCTGTATTTCTTACACAAGAAAAGAGAACTGGTGTTATGTCTTTTTGCCTTTCTCAATATCAAACATCATGAAGAGTATTGTTTCTTGATGTACTGTATTTCTAAACATCGCATTACTGTATTTCCTATTTTATCTATTCAGTGAAAATCACTTGGTTTCATTGTGTGATGTTTATTTGTATGCCTCTGTTTAGAAGATTAATTAGAATTGTTTATATTGTAACATTATCATGATGACCCGTTGACTCAACAAACAGCAATATTAGGTAACTAGTACTATATGCGAAAATAATATGGAACAACTATTGACATTGCTATCTAAATAAAATCCTTTCATCTGCAGCTGAGTTTGCTGAGGAACACAGCTTGGATGTTGTGTAACCTAACTCGCCATAAGCCTATGGATTACAGTGCAGATGATTTAGATCTCATTTTAAAGGCAATTAAGCTCCTCTTGGAAAATTCCTGTCATGTCATCCAAAGTAAGTTGTTCCTTTCGTCAGTTTTATGTATGTGTTCCTGAGGTTATACTTTAAAGAAGTATTTGTCTTCTTTTTGTTGTGTACGGTAGCTATCAGTATGTGTAAGTTCATGAATGCACTGTGAATATAGATGTATATGTACAAGGATCATATATGCATATACAGTACATAAATTAATGTTTGTGCATTCATATGATCTAGTGTCTTCACTGTTGTAAAGTATGTAGAATTCAGAACTATAAAAGCCAGAGAAAATTGTTATTCATGATTCATCTTTGCAACTGATACTGTCACTTCTCAAAGACCATGACCACCAAAACACTATTAACTGTTGTCCTTTTGCTCTTGTTGCTATCACGGCTGAAGCTTTTGAAAGTAGCCAGTTATGTTCATCATGTAAAACACTTAAAATTTCACAGCTTCTCTTTGATCATCATTACCTGTATAAAATGTACAAACTAAGACCAACTGGTGAAATTACATTTAGTCATCTTTAGGAACTTTAGGAAATTTATACCTTTTCTCATGAAATTTCAAAGGCTTTTGCTATAATTTCAAAGGCTTTTGCTAAAGTGTTGCATAAGGCCCTATAAGCTGAACTTGCTGTTTATGGTGTTAAGTTAACCTGTGGGACTAATATATTTCTGTTGTAGTTATGTGTAATTTACTGAAATCAAAACATTAAAAAGAATATGATTAAAAAACTAACTTGTACCATTTTTTCTCCATTTTCAATTGAATACTCTGTATTTCTATTTGTGTCCTTGAGGGATCTGTTTGCTTCCTGTCTTTACCACTTTCCTTCTTTTGATCGATGATGTTTTTCATTCCCCACTTATTATACTCATTCACTGTGACAGACAATTCTGCTTTTCAAAAATCAGCCACCTCCATTTGTATTCGAGTCCACTGAATCTTATTAACAAACAAATAGTAATGTTTTAGAAGAATCTCCTGAAGAACTTTGCTAAGTGGGCTTATAAGATGCTCATTAGTTGTTGCTAGTACTCCTTCGAGCAGCGTAGTCAGATTTGTGGAACTTTTTTGACTTTGCATGGAGTATTATTCTCGTATCTAGGAAAGCTATTCCCATGCTATTCTTCTCAGTCGATTGGTATGAAAGGTTTTCCATCCTGTCAGTGGCCTGGTTCAACTCGCTTCAAGTTTGCATGTTTTGTAAAATACAGTACTGTATTACTTTAAGAATGCCTCCTAGGAGCTTTTTGATTGTATGCAACCTTCACTCTGTGGAATTATCCACCAGTCCATCAAGTCCTTTATACTATTCAATTACAGATGTAATTTTTGGCATTTTTCTGAATCACTTAACCTGACTTTTCAATACAAGAGTTTGTCATCGCTGAAGAAGAGAAGTCCATTAAGAACCAGTTTCCCTAAGAGCCCCGTATGTTTTATACACAGATGCTATCTTGGTCTCTTCTTTATGAGGTTGTGTATACACACAAAATACTATATATATCTATAGTACATATATATGTGTATGTGTCTTATACTGTACTATGAATGCACATTTTCTCTGTATACATGATTATGTATTGTGTGTGTGTGTAATGTAATTTCCTTTCGTTTCCAATAACTGAATTGTGACCAATACAGTACTGTCTTTCTTCAAAGGTGACGCCCTTTGGGCACTATCATATATCACGGATGGGCCAAACGAAGGCATTCAGGCAGTCATAAATCATGGACTTTGCCCAAGGATAGTAGAGCTTATGAAAAGCGACACAAATAAGGTCAGCAAAGCAGCACTGAGGACCTGTGGTAACATCGCCACTGGGTCAGATGTTCAGGTAAGTTACACTAGTGTCGAAATGCAAGTTACCTTTTTTTTTATACTTACTGAAGACTATTTTTGAGTGCCTCAGTTTTGTTTCAGTTATTTACATTTTTTGAGGTTGCTTCTGGACAAGACAAAAATAGAGGATAAAGCCTATTTTTATGAAATTTGAGATATTGTCATCTGTATACACTTATATTGAATAGTAAGATCATGTAACTTTAATAATTGGATATGAATTCCAAAAGTTTCTTGTAAATTCTTCTTTGTCTCATGTAACTTTAATAATTGGATATGAATTCCAAAAGTTTCTTGTAAATTCTTCTTTGTCTCATGTGTTCCCAACTCTTTGGAGTTCATTGGATTCACAAAATATTGACTCTGTATAAATATAAGTTCTTTCATGATGTCTGCAAATCATAGTGGAGCAGAAACCAGTTATGGGTAGACCTGTTCCTTGTTTGCTTGTATAGTCTTCGTACAGATACGGTAAAAGTAGCTCTGATCCAAGGACTTGAAGGTGTATGCAATGAATACTTCTTGACAAAATTTAGAGGTAAATTAAGAATTTAATACTTGTTCATAAAGCAGCCAACTTGCTACATATGCATCTTTTATCTTCTCTCATAAAAGGGACGTGTGTAATGCCGTTGCACCATTACTTAATTTAACCTTTAGTTTTTGTGGTTTATCATCAGACGGACGCCATCTTGAAAGAAAACACACTAGAGGTGGTAAAGCCAATGCTAGTAAGTGGCATTACTGCGGTGAAGAAAGAAATATGTTGGTTCCTGTCAAACGTTACAGCAGGAACACGACAGCAAGTCCAGCGGGTCATTGACGCTCAATTGATTGAACGTTTGGTTGATGTTGTTTCAGCAGTAAGTGTTTAGTAAATGTAGAAAGTTCTATGGGGGAGATAGAGAAAGAGAGTAGATATGTAATCTGTGATATATAGAATTTTTTCACTTGTTCTTCCACTGGTAGTATTTGCCATGTTACTTATATGCTCATAAGTATAGTTTGCTAATCAGGGGTAACTTAACTATAGTTTTGTCTCATTTACAGGTTGCAAATCCTGAAGGAAATTTTTGATGAATTACAGGTTTATCACCTGCACTTTTTTCACGTGATAAATATTTAAGATTCTAATTCGATATTAAAGCAACAGATTATAGATTGTAAAATGCAAAACAGTATACTAATGCCTTACCATGTTCACAAAATATTGTAGGTAATTCTCATTTATTATACTGAAATATACCAGTTTTGTAGTGCATTTTCTAATTACTTAGGGGTCTGTCTTTAGTTAGCCAATGCATTTTCCTGTGTAGGTATTGCATTGGTCAGTTCATTGATGTTTTCCATGCTTTAATTTTGCATTTTCCGCTTGAGTATTTTTTATTTAATTCTGTATTTTGTTGTATTTTCATACTTATGTACAGTGTAATCTTTTATGTTTTGGTTTTTATTTTTTTAAAATATATTGCAGTTTATAAGTTTGATATGACAACAGTTCTGTTTCCTGCTTTTTTCCCTCTCTGTATTTTACCAAATATTTTTCACCCCCCGCCTGGAAACACAGAAAACCCGCCTTGCCTCAAGCCTCTCAATCTACACATGTGAAAGACCAATACATTAAAACATTCCAAGAAATTGTGTAGTAATCGAAAGTAAAAAACATTCTTCGTACATAAAAAAGCATTTCAGAACAAGGAGAAAAAGAACATTGAAGAGGGAAGTTCTTAAAAACGAGGTTGGGAATTTGTCTAAAATCTAAAAATAAAACGGTTGGCAATCGATCCCTCCAACTCTCCAAAGATATGTGATAGTAAAAGAAAACAGAATACACAAAACAAATACCAAGGAGATAGATGTTGGGTTTGAGTAAATACGAAAAGGCAACAAAAAAAAATTAGGTAAAATGACATATAAGGAGAAAGGTTCCAAAACTTTTACAGGCTAAAACAAGTCAATAAGGCTGTGTAGCAAGAATAATATCATTGGGGACATATAGAAAAACATGTTGAAATGTTTCATAATATCAATATATGCAAAGCATAAACAAAAAATATAAACAATATATCATAAAAACAAATATATTCAAACACAGAAGAGAAAAGTCGAACGGCAGGTCGGAGAAAAGGAACCCGCGTCAGATGAGACGGCGGCCAAAAGTAAACTGCGCAGAATTGAATGCGCACCGATTTGGTGAGCGGTGCTTCTGCCCTTGCCATCGGTAGCTATTACCATAAACAACTTGCAAAAGTTTATCTGCAGGTTTTCCAGCTCGCAAAAGTTAATCCCATGTGTAAAGACCGAGGGTTTGCAGTTTTCCAGCTCGCAAAAGTTAATCCCATATGTAAAGGCCAAGGGTTTATATGTTACGAAAAAAAACACTACTTTAAAAATTTGGCATTTTTCCAATAAACCATTATTTTCCCACTTTATTATTATTGTATTTATAAAAAATCTGAAGAAATATTTTCGTTTTTGTTGTTTTTATCTCATCAGGTTGTCATTAAGTTGACTTGGCAACCACATAAAATTGATAATCTGTGAGCTGACAAAACACATTAAAGTAGTAATTGTTGAAAACAGCCATATGCTCATAGTAGACACTATCTCCTTACTTCAGAAATAATTCCATCATAACCTAATTCCATTTGCCATTGAATAACAAAAAAGTGCACAAACCACAAAAAATAGATATTTCAAGATCCCACTGAATTTCTTTGGGGAAAAATATTTCTCATAATTATTTTAATCATCATGTTATATCCACTTAAAAAACAATCCTGGAAGCACAATTTATATAAAAAGGCTTGTCTTCAGTACTGTACTATCTCATTCCTCAGGGTCCCTTCGAAGTCAGCAAGGAAGCCATATGGGCATTGTCAAATATAACGTCAGGTGCTGATCCCAGTCAGGTCAAGGCGTTGACGCAGGCTGGAGGAATTAAGGCTCTGTTATCTGTCCTTGACAGTAATGTAGAAGGGCAACTCCTACAAGTAGCCCTAGAAGGAATATCCAACATACTGAATGTAAGTTATGTCTGTTGTTGAACCTCTTATACACACTGCATCTTTCACTACTGGTCATTTTTATCAGATACACATATATGTAATAGCCATTGTGACCTCTTAAGTTCTTGACTTACTCACACATTTTGGATACGCTTGTCACAACAAATCCTTGAATCCAAATGAAGTTCAAAAAAGGTATCCCAACTTGGGTAAGGTTAACCTAAACCACTCTACCATGAAGGTAGTTGTGGCTATTTCAAATACACATACATAGGATCCACATGATCAATAGATTTATATACATATTTCAGCCTTGAAGCAATCTAAGCTTAAAGTTTATGCTGTGATGGTTTAGCCTCACCTCAATATGAGAAAGTGTGAATAGTCCTCACTTGAAAATGTTTCTTCATATATTATATATTTCAGATTCAAGGCATTGTAGTGACAACCGTATTCAGATAGTGTGAAGAAATTTATATTTATATAAACATACAATGCAAACATTGCCCCTTGCACTGTTTCAGCTTAAGTAATTTTTGGTGGTTTTTGTTATTGAAAACTGGGAAAAATAAATTTGACTATTGTCAGTTTATGCAATTTCATGTAGATCAGGGAAAATTATTATAAACCAATAAAAATTTTAAAATTGCCTAAAAACAATCAAACAGTGCAAAATCTTTAAACACTTTAAATTTCCATAAATATTCTCTTATTTACATGTACTGTATACATAGTACCTATACTGTACTATGCCACTGTAGTTCACATACAGTACTGTAGTTTATTTTTCATACTGTATATAAAATACAAATTTATAAAACAATGCCAGTTTGAAAAAATATTACTCTAAAATCTCTTAAAAATACTACTCATGTATAGGCAAGGAGATGCTAATATGTATCCACCTTCACTTAGCGATATTGAAAGATGATGATGAGTGATGTTGAACGATGACAATGATGATGATGATAGTGATGATTCAATAAAATACGTTGATGCAGTTCTTGCCCTACAGTTCTTACATTTAAGATATGAACACACACACACACACACACACCAGAAAAATGCTGTGGATGGTATAAAACTTCTTTAATCTAAATTTAACTATAAGTTCCTTGAGCAACCATATTGGAAATTTATCACTTAGTTTATTAACAAAAAGTTGACAAATTGTAAATAAATTCTTCACCATCCATACCAATACTCGCAAATCTTAAAAACTGCAAGTTCTTGACTCCATAATTCAAATGAA